>NC_081841.1:123521826-123691382 GCF_963259705.1 Myotis daubentonii
CTACTTTTGCATAAGCCCACGCAAGTTATATATCAAGAACTCAATTTCCTTATCTAAATAATAAAGGATTAGAAAAAACTACACCAGGTCCTTCTAAACATCACTTAGTTATAAAGAAATTTTTTAAAAATTCTTTGAATTTTCTAGTGATTATGATGAAAAAAGACCTGGTTAAAAGTACAAAAAGTGCTATCAAATCATAATGCAAATCCTCATACACTAATGGCTGTGCACTCCAAGTCTATAAACTTCAATTTATAAAATAGTACTATGGGATTTTTTATATAATGTTAGCCTAAGATATGCAGATTCTACTAACTATTCAGTTTGGATACATACAAAAATCTGTACTTACACTGGAACAGAAAAATACAAAGATTATATTCAGATATGTTTTTATATATACTTATAAACTGTTTTTTATCTGAGTAGGAATTTTTTTTTAAAATGTCTATAACCCAAAGGATTTATTTTCATTTATATTTAATTTGAAAAAAATAATTGTGATCCGTATAATACAACTATTTAAGAAACAAAATCTTTATCTATAAAAGGCTAGATGACCAACCGTACAGATGGTCTCCGACCCACCAGCTGGTACATATGATGCACACAGGCAATTTAAAGTACCTTTAATTTGCTGTTAAAACTGAGGAGGGAGTTTAAAATGATAAAGAAAATAATTCTGCCTAAAACAACAGATCAACAGTTATATAACAACCAAAAATTTTACATATATTGTACCCTTAACTTACCGATCATCAATACTATTTTGATAATATATATGTAACAATTTGTCTTTGATCCATGAAATCTGTTTTGCAGCATCTTTTCCAGCTGCTGATTGCAAAGCATATTTCTTATAAATCTGGGCAAGTCCCATCATGGCTTCTTTGCGCACTCTCCACTTAAAATAAAAACAAAGGTGTTTACTTATAATATAAAAATGCTTTCATTATATTAATTCAGAATTCTAGGTTTCTAGTTTCTAGTGTATTTTATACAATTTATTTTCATCAAACCGAAGTTACTGGATATAAATTTATAATAAGCAGATGAAAAAACACAAACTATCATTTCAATATACCTACTATAGAAAGTACAGATATATCAACATGCATAAAAAGTTTTAATGCTTTAGTGTCTTAAACCCATCATCTAAATGTAAAAGCAAAAGCTAATCACAATCTACATAAAGCAGCACTTCTCAACTTGGGGGTCGAACGACCCTTTCACAGGGGTCGCCTAAGACCATCGGAAAACACATATATAATTACATATTGTTTTTGTGATTAATCACTATGCTTTAATTATGTTCAATTTGTAACAATGAAATTGGGGGTCACCACAACATGAGGAACTGTATTAAAGGGTTGCAGCATTAGGAAGGTTAAGAACCACTGACATAAAGTATGCTTGAAAGTATACTACCAAGTTTTAAAAGGCAAAGAAAGAGATGACTGGACAAATTATAACTTACCCCTTATCATTTTTTCCAGATACCTTAAATATAAGTATGCTAGTACATTAAGCATACTTATATTAAAGATACACATATAATATTGGCTTTATCAAATGCTAAATGTAAAGACACATCAGTGCTTCATTTTATATATCTGGGAATTATATTCAAGTGTAAGAGGACTGTATTCAACTATCTATAATAATAAAAGCATAACATGCTAATTAGAAGGGACAGCAGAACCACCTTCCGGATGTCCTTCCTGAAGAAGCCATGGCGGCAGGGGCCGAGGCAGTTAGGGGCAATCAGGCAGGCAGGCAAATGGTTAGGAGTGAACAGGCAGGCAAGCAAGGGATTAGGGGCGTTCAGGCAGGCAGACAAGCTGTTAGGGGAGATCAGGCAGGCACGCAAGCAGTTAGGGGTGATCAGGCAGGCAAGCGAGTGGTTAGGGGCAATCAGACAGGACCGGGCCTAAACGGCAGTCAGACATCCCCCAAGGGGTCCCGGATTGCGAGAGGGTGCAGACCAGGCTGAGGGACCCTGCCGCCCCTATGCACGAATTTCGTGCACCAGACCTCGAGTTTTTTAAAATAAATACAATTGGCTATAGTATGTTTCACACTGTTTAATTATTATAGAATAAGCTTATTCTTTAATTTTATGTCAACACAACACTATAATCAGTGGGATGTTAGTAATGATTAGAACTTCATTAATCTGCACAGATTATTCATTTATCCTTTGCAGACTCTCATTCATAGCAATATTCTTCCCATTTTATTTAAATTAATTACAGTAGATTAAGAATAGGCCTTACCATCTACCACATAAACATTAAAATAAGACTGCAGAAGTCTTACTCATAAAATAAATTCAATTTGTTTGTAAAAACTTTATCACTAATTCCCTTATCTCTACCTCTATCAAATTCTCCAAACTCCTCCTTAAAGATAGAATATATTCTAATACTACCAAAAACATAAATATATTCAATTACGTTTTGGTATTCAATGTTCATATGAATGAACTAAGCAACCCTAAAATGAACAAAACAGGATCATCAAAAGTATAAATGAATTATGATCCCAAAACACACACCTCAAATACCAAGTCACTTAGAAGGCTGTTTTCCTACCATGATGCAAATCTCCTTATTGTTGAACTAGAGACCCGGTGCACAAAAATTTGTGCACTCGAAAGGTAGGGGTGGGTCCCTCAGCCAAGCCTATGCCCTCTCGCAGTCTGGGACCCCTCGGGAGAGAACGACCTGCTGGCTTAGGCCTGCTCCCGGGTGGAAGAGGGCAGGCACAATCCCTAGGTGCAGCCCCTGGTCGGGCTCAGAGCAGGGCCGATTGGGGAGTTGGGGCGCCTTCCCCTGTCATGCACAGAGCAGGGCAGATCGGGAGGTTGCGATGCCACCCTCAGTCATGCTCAGGGTAGGGCCTATTGGGGGGTTGGGGCACCGCCCCGTCACACTCAAGGCAGGGTCGATGGGGAGGTTGTGGCGCCACCACTTGTCATGCACAGAGCCGCAGGGCGATCAGGGGGTTGGGGAGCTCCCCGTATCAGGCACAGAACAGGGCTGATCAGGAGGTTGGGGTGCCTTCCCCTGTCACGAACAGAGCAGGGCAGATAGGGAGGTTGTGGCCCCACCCCCTGTCACACACAGAGCCGCAGGGCGATCAGGGGGTTTGGGCGCTACCCCCTGTCACGCTGATCCCGGTGCCGGGAGGCCTCTTGGCTCTGCTGATCCCGGTGCTGGGAGGCATATTACCCTTTTACTATATAGGATAGAGGCCTGGTGCATGGGTGGGGCCGACTGGTTTGCCCTGAAGGGTGTCCTGGATCAGGTTGGGGGTCCCCACTGGGGTGCCTGGCCAGCCTGGGTGAGGGGATGATGGCTGTTTGCAGCTGGTCACACACCCTTCAGGGTGGGGGTCCCCACTGGGGTGCCTGGCCAGCCTGGGTGAGGGGATGATGGCTGTTTGCAGCTGGTCACACACTCTTCAGGGTGGGGGTCCCCACTGAGGTGCCTGGCCAGTCTGGGTGAGGGGCTGAGGGCTGTTTTCAGGCCGACTGAAGCTCCCAACTGCTCCTTTTTTTCTTTTTCTTTTTTTTATTCTGGGCCAGCTTTATCTCTGGCTCCAGCTCTGAGGCCTCTGCTGCTGAAAGAATGTATCTGGTTTGTTTCGGTTCTATAATCGAAACAATGTATAACTCCACCTTGAGATCCCGGGCTCGCTGAAAGCAGGTTACTGGGGTTTGGTTTAACTTCTATATTTGTTACAATGTTTTTTAAACTGCAAGCTCAGAGGCCGGCAAGGCAGGCGGGGAACGTTGGAGTCCTCCATCACTGAAGCATGCAAGCCTCATGTTAGTTTCAAGCTGCCTGGCTGCCGGCCGCCATCTTGGCTGGCAGTTAATTTGCATATCTCGCTGATTAGCCAGTGGGAAGGGTAGCGGTCGTAAGCCAATTACCATGTTTCTCTTTTATTAGATTGGATACCCCAATAAAATAGTCAATGAAGACAAGTCTAAATTAATCAGTTTAAATAAGTTGTTCTGAATACCCATACATTTGGAGGGAAAACCATGAAATTAATTCCTGCCCATCTACCACAACAAGCATTATCAAAGAGAATTAAATTATGGAGATAGCATAATCAGTCTTATAAGCAACTATTAAGATATTTGAGGCCCGGTGCACGAAATTCGTGCGGGGGTGTGGGGGGGGGTCTCCTCAGCCCGAACTGCACCCTCTCCAATCTGGGACCACTCGGGGGATGTCCGACTGCTGGTTTAGACCCGATCCCTGTCTCAACAGGCAGTCGGGCATCCCTCTTGCAATCCGGGACCACTGGCTCCTAACCATTCACCTGCCTGCCTGATCACCCCAACCCCTCTGCCTGCCTGCTGCCCTTAAGTGCTCCCCTGCTGGCCTGATCATCCCTAACTGCTCTCCTCTGCCAGCCTGATCACCCCTACCTCTGCCTGCCTGCCTGAGACCCCTAAGTGCTCTCCCCTGCAAGCCTGATTGCCCCTAACCGCCTCTGCCTTGGCCCCCGCCACCATGGCTTTGTCCGGAAGGACGTCCAGTCTATCCTGTCTAATTAGCATATTACTCTATTAGTATAGATAGTTTACACAAACATAACAAGGCAAGGTTCTTTTCAGAAGCCACTGATTAATGAGTGGAGCTAGGGGATGCTCACTCAAAAAGGAAGGTTTGGCCCTGGTTGGTTTTGCTCAGTGGATAGAGCCTCAGCCTGTGGACTGAAGGGTCCCGGGTTTTATTCCAGTCAAGGGCACATGCCTGGGTTGTAGGCTCGATCCCCAGTAGGGGGCATGCAGGAGACAGCTGATCAATAATTCTCTCACCATTGATGTTTCTTTCTCTCTCTCTTCCCCTGCTTCCTCTCTAAAAAAAATATATTTTTTTTAAAAAGGAAGGTTTGGCCCTGCCCAGGTGACTCAGTTGGTTGGAGCATCATCCCGTACACTGAAAAAGGTTGTGGGTTTGATTCACACACCCCAACACACACACACACACACACACACACACACACACACACACACACACCAGTCATGGAGAATATGGGAGGCAATGGATAAATGTCTCCCTCTCAAATAAAGAAATAAAGTCAATAAAAACATATCCTTGGGAGAGGATTTTAAAAAAAGGAGGAAGGTTGGGGTCACAGGACATAGGCTAGAAGCATGCCAAGTTTAGTTCTGCCAAACTGAAGATATCTTTTCTTTTTCTATTCCATGGAAAGGAGGAAACAACCAGCAAGAGGAGTAAGAACCAAATACCCATATGAAAGGAAAAAAACAAAAGAGAGCCAACTATATGAGAGAAGCTGTCTCAAAGGCCCTTTATATATGTCACTTATTAAAACTAGTACACAAGCTGAATATGTGACTACTTATCACTGAAAGCCATCCCACTTTTAGAATGAGAATCCTAATATATAAAAAACCAGAGGCCAGCATGACCGAAACAACCAGAGGTACGACCAAAGAGCAGGCTGCGTGGGGCGACCAGGCCACCAGGGGGGGCAATTGGGGGCGACCACACTGGCGGGGGGGGGGGGGGGGAGCAGTAAGAGGCAACCAGGCCAGCGGGGGGGGGGAGGAGGGGGGACTGGAGGGGGTGCCAACCAGGCTGGTGGGGGGGGGGGGTAGTTGGGAGCAACCAGGCTGGCAAGGGGAGGGGGGCAATGAGGGGCGATCAGGCTGGCAGGCAGAGGCGGTTAGGGGTGATATGGCTGCCAAGGGGGGCATTTATGAGCAATCAGGCAGGCAAGCGAGCAGTTAGGAGCCAGTAGTCCCAGATTGTGAGAGGGATGTCTGACATCCTCCGAGGGGTCCCAGATTGGAAAGGGTAAAGGCTGGGCTGAGGGGGGGGAACCCCCCCCCACCCCCCACCACATGTACAAATTTCGTGCACCAGGCCTCTAGTAATCTTACAAAGAAAAACTAGTAAAATTTAATGTAACAAAAAATAAATCCTTTCATAAACACTATTTTAAATATTAAAATGCTTATCCCCCCAAAAGGGCTAATTACATTTAAATCTCAATATTTTCAAATAAAATACTATGAAACTTTAAGTATTCAAAATGACAAACTATAATAATTATTACTCCTACTTACCCGTTTGTCTAAAGTTCTTTCTCTGACAAAATTAAGTAGGTGATCATTGACCAGAAGAATATCCTTTTTAGCAGCTGTAACTATAGACACAATAACATCATGTCTAATAGCTTCCTCGGGGTCATGTGACCTCACTTTAAGATACTCTGAAAGATAAAGTTTTTATTGATTGAAATTCAACTTTAACAATTGAAATGTCTTTAAAACTTGTGTAAGATCTTTAAAAGCAAACCACAACAAAAACAAAACCTAAGTAAAAAGTTCAATGTTTCAAGTAAACTGGGAGCAGTGAGGGAGGAAGGGAGGAAGGAAAGTAAAAAGGAAGGTCAGCCCTTGAGTCAAAACAAAGTTTACATGCAACTGAGTAGTAAATCCCTTCCCCATTTGCAGTGCAGAGTAGATGATCATAGAGTTCCTAACCTCATTAAACAAAGCAACTATATAAATAAACCACAAAGTATACCAACATTAAAAATTTCACCTTCGTTTTTTTATTTAATAGTGAAAACATTCAAGTCAAGTAGTTCTACTAGGAAAGGAAAGTGTGCTCAAATTTCTATTCCTTAACAAGGGAAACTTTCAGTGAGGTTATTAAGAGTATAAAATTGAGATATGGTCATCAAGAAACAGGACTACAGGAAATACCATAGGCAATTCCATTTAACTGAACTAAGAAAGGCCAAAGGGAAGACAGAAGAAATAAAACATTTAAAAATTATGAGTGCATAGGAGTTCAGATCTTGCACTGAGAATGATGAAAGAAAAATTTTAACAATCTTCAGTAATCATATAGTAGGTTGAAGGAAGAAGTCACACAATTGAATATAAATTTTAAAAATAAAATATTCAGCTTTTTTATAATAAGACCAGTAAGATAAAATTTCATTATTTAGGTTTGGAATAATAAATACTGCCAGGCCTATACACAACAAATAGTGCTATGATTGTGAATGAATTTACTTCTCTATAAAATAATTATGTAACAAATACTTATAATGTAAACACTCATAAAAACCAATGTTCAGGTCTTAAGCCTGTCCACATTGAGTATTCTCTACTAATAGAAACTATTCAAAAAAATGAGGAAGACCATATGCTGCTAAAGAAATTGAAGAAATGGAAAGGTTATTTTACCTAACTCAGCAAAGAAAGTTATTTTTAGCATATCTCAATTTCCCCACCAAGATAAATATAGAGTTTTATTTTTCATTGTACTTGTTTTGAATGCAATACATACTATTTTAGGTACCATCAAAAAAGAAAAATGCAATAACCATCAATTTTGAGATGCATCCCAATTTCCCAAAAACAATAATTCACACAAGAACTATTAACTTATATTTACTGTGTAGTAAAAAAGAAAACAGGAGAAAAAAAGAAATTCTCAATAGTTACTTGGTATGAAAAAGTAGTACTCTTCACAATATGGCTATGTCCCTCAGACTTGGCTGAAGATACAAACATGAATCTCGCAAAACACTGTTGAAAAAAATAAGATAAATGTGTACACACACATTTATCTTAGCTCACTCCTGAAGCCCTAAGAAAATGTCTTTAAATGGGACAAGTAACAAATGAAGAGATCATAGCAAAAGAGATTTCCAACAAAATTTTGACAGATGGATGATTGGTAAGTGCCAGAGGAAAGAGGAAAATAATAAAATCCAAAAGGTGAAGAAAACAATAGACAAGCTCAATTCCAGGATAGAAGAACCCTCAAAACATTTTGAAATTCAAAGCGCCAAGCTATGAGCAAGACAGAGATGAATACTGTAGCTGAAAATATGAGTGGTTGAAAATATGCAGAGAGGTTAGAACCCTCATTTTTCAGTTCTTAGCCAACTACAAAAATTAAAATGTGCCCAGAGACTGAACACTAGAAAATAATAAAATAAAAATGTTTCATTAAAAATTCAAACTATATATAGTAGGTCCTCTCTATATACTGGTTCCACATCTGTAGATTCAGCCAACCACCAACAGAAAATAACTGGAGGGTGGGAATGTAACATTGTTGATGTGCACTATGTAGTTAGGCCTACAATGGCTGTATCTGTACTGAACATGTACAAGTTTTTTTCCCCTGTCATTATTCCCTAAACAATAGCTAACAACTTAATAACTGCTTACAAAGAATTTACATTGTATTAGGTATTATACATAATCTAGAGGAAATTTCAAGTATAAGGCAGGACAGGAACTGATGGAGGTGGGCAATGGGGGAAGGATGGGGCAAACCTGTAATACTCTCAACAATAAAGATAAAATAAAAACAAAGTATAAGGTAGAATGTTTATATGTCTATACCACTGTATTTAAGGGTCTTGAGCCTCCTCAGATTTTGGTATCTACAGGGTGGGAGTAAGAGAGTCTTGGAACCAATCCCTGGAACCAATCCCCACGGACAATTGTACAGCGAAATGTGGAATACAAAAAGAAGGTTCTATGAAAAGTAACCTCACAGAGTAATCTGATCATAAATTTCTAACTGTGCAGGTCATGGTGGGCAATCATTCTACAGGCCTATAACTTCTTTAATGAAATGTTTTATGCCAACCCTGTGTATTATTTTTGTGCACCTAGGTTAGCACACCTTTGAAATAAAGGGTGTCCCAAAATGCACGCAAGAAATAATTTTGATAGAAAACACAGGTTTATAATTAAAAATTGTAATTTTTTTTATTGATTTATAAAGTATACAGTATAAGGTTATGTATGGAATAGCATATCAGGTAAATGGCCTCCACAGCTTTGCTGGCACATACGCACTCTTTTGTTGAAATTTTCCATGACCGTTTTGCATAAATGTGGCTGAATTTCGATGAGGCTCATTTTCATCTTGATGGCTTGGTTAACTGACAAAATTGACGCATTTGGGGTTCAGAAAATCCACGAGTGATTGTTGAGAAACAAATGCATCCACAACGTGTCACTGTTTGGTGCGGATTTTGGGCTGGAGGCATCATCGGACCATTCTTCTTCGAAAATGTGGCTGCTCAGGCAATAACAGTTAATGGTGCTCGCTATCAGGACATGATAATCCAGTTTACCCAATATGCTATTCCATTCATAACCCTATACTGTATACTTTATGAATCAATAAAAAATTTACAATTTTTAATTATAAACCTGTGTTTTCTATCAGAATTACTTCTTGCGTGAATTTTGGGACACCCTTTATTAACCCTCAAGAAAGCACATAATCTTAACTATCCTGTAATCCAATTCCTGAATTGCTTCCTCACACCTTCATATAATCTTCCTTACATTCCCTTCTTAATTTTAAATGAATAAAAGAAAGTACAAAACTGTTATTCTCAGGAGCATCTGAGATCTTGATCCCTCATTATATTGTCAATTCGGCTCAAATAAACTCTTATAAAAATTCTCTACAAATTTGGATGTTTCTTAAGTCAACAAAAATCTTCAAAATAACCTAGGGACTAAAACAATTATTGATGAAATAATTCACAGCTAAAATATTTTTAAAATAGCTTCTAAAAAAGCAAAATACTGCCCGGCCAGTGTGCCTTGAGTGTTGACCTATGAACCAGAGATCTCAGTTCTATTCTGGTCAGGGCGCATGCCTGGGTTGCAGGCTTGATCACTGGTAGGAGACAAGCAGGAGGCAGCAAATCAATGATTCTCTCTCATCACTGATATTTCTCTCTCTCTCCATTCCTCTCTGAAATCAATAAAAATATTTTTAATCAAAACATCTACCTATTATTTAGCCAATCATAAACTTTGCTTTAAAGTTCTGACTATTGAAAAAACTGCTTAAATTTTTTTATATTTAAAAAAATCCAGAATACCTACAGAATTACTACAAATCAACAAAAAAAATAACAAGTCAATTTTAAAAAAGATAGGTTTAAATTTTAAACAGCCAATTCATAAAAGAAAATAGTATATCAAGATGTACATAAAAATGATGGTCAATCTCATCACTAAATAGAAAAAGGCAAATTAAAACCACAAAAGAACAAGACCTATGAGAACAGCTGAAATAAAAAAATACCGATAAAACAAAATGTCAGCAAAGACGCTTTACTAGAACTGTCAAACATTTCTGGTGTAAGTGGAAAATAGTGTTTCTTATAAAGTTAAATATGTATTTACTTTATGACCAGCAATTATACTCCTAAGTGGTTCCAAAAAGAAGTAAAAACATACTTCCACAGAAATACTTGTACAAGAATACTCACAGTGATCTCAGTCATAACAATCCCAAACCATAACAACCCAGATATCCATCAAAAGAAAAAAAAGAATAAAAGTCTCAGACACTAGCAACTAGACTTTTAAACTCTTGATAGGATACTCTTCTCTGGGGGATCTGACTAGTTCAAGAGGCATTATCAAGACACAATCCATCGAATTCACCCTAAAGCAGTGGTTCTCAACCTTCCTAATGCTGCAACCCTTTAATACAGTTCCTCATGTTGTGGTGAGCCCCAACCATAAAATTATTTTCGTTGCTACTTCATAACTGTAATTTTGCAACTGTTATGAATCATAATGTAAATATCTGATATGCAGGATATATTTTCATTGTTACAAATTGAACATAATTAAAGCACAGTGATTAATCACAAAAACAGTATGTAATTATATATGTGTTATCCGGTGGTCTTAGGCGACCCCTGTGAAAGGGTCATTCGACCCCCAAAGGGGTCACGACCCACAGGTTGAGAACCGCTGCCCTAGAAAAAAGGTCAGAGTCATATATTCAGGGCTTTCTAATCAGCTTTTAATTTAGCTCCCACTCTTTAATTATGAGCAAATAGCCATGGATTGTCAAGCACTTAAGGAAAGCCTCTAACATGGAAAATAGAGAAAAAGGAAATAAAAAGTTAGCTGAACAGACATTTTGTAGGATAAAGAAAACTTCCCCAAAACACTGATTAGTTTTCTCAGAGAATACTGCATACATAACACAAAAAGAGGATGCCACAGTGAAAGGAACATCGATGTGAAAATAGGAGGAAGGATACAAAAGGAAGATAGAGAGATGCACAGATGTACTTACACAGCCTGCAAGCACAAGGAAGGGAAGAATGGGAAGGAGAGGGGGCACGAAAAAGAGGGAGGAAGAATGAACTCTCTTATGATCAATGCTGTAAAATAGCTCACAGAGCAAGCAGTCCACATTCAGATGTGAGTAGGCAGACAGAGGGTTCCAAGGAGGAATACAATCTATTTCTTCCTCCCTCTACCCCCAACCCGAAACAAAATGAAACTGATAAATACCTACTGACAAGAATTCAACAAAATGTGAAAGCAACAACCTACTGTTAAAAATATTACAAAAAGTTAAACTTTGTGATTTTACCAGAAGAAACTCAGAAGGAAGTACTAAAAATTAAGACGCAAGTGTGAGCAAATACTGTACAAAAAGGGCAGATACAAATGTAGTAAACGTTAGTATAAAGTTTTTAAAAAAGAATAAATCCTATCCTATATAAAAGGGTAATATGCAAATTGACCCTAACAGCAGAACGACTAGGAATGACTGGTCACTATGACACACACTGACCACCAGGGGGCAGACGCTCAATGCAGGAGCTGCCTCATGGTGGTCAGTGTGCTCCCACAGGGGGAACTCTGCTCAGCCACAAGCCAGGCAGACGGCTGCCAGCACAGCGGTGGTGGCGGGAGCCTCTCCCGCCTCCTCAGCAGCACTAAGGACGTCCGACTGCAGCTTAGGCCTGCTCCCCACTGGCAAGTGGACAT
The DNA here is from genome assembly GCF_963259705.1 of Myotis daubentonii. Taxonomy (NCBI): domain Eukaryota; kingdom Metazoa; phylum Chordata; class Mammalia; order Chiroptera; family Vespertilionidae; genus Myotis; species Myotis daubentonii. Next base: position 123,533,681 of record NC_081841.1, read on the forward strand.
CCCCCGAGGCTGCCAGGCTGCCAGAGGGATGTCTGACTGCCAGCTTAGGCTTGATTCCCCGGGGAGTGGGCCTAAGCTAGCAGGTGGACATCCCCCGAGAGGTCTGAGACTGCGAGAGGTCACAGGCTGGGCTGAGGGCCCCCCCCCACAGTGCACAAATTTTTGTGCACCAGGCCTCTAGTAACTAAATAACAAGCAATCATGTGACAAATGAGAAGAGTGTTCAGAATTTTAGCTTTCAGAGGTCCTTGACTGATCAGAAAGATATGGGAGAATTTTGATTAACTTTACAGATTTCATTAATCTATTACGCATTTCTGAAAGCACAAAAGTGAATGTTAACCTCCAAGCACATGGAGGGAAAAAATGAGAAGAAAGCAAGCTAATCAGCTGAGCAAAGAGAAGAAAACAGAAAAGCAAGAAAAAGGCATGGAAAGTAGAACAAAAAATAAGAAAGCAGAAATAAGTTCAACTACATCAGATTCAAAGAATACTTAAATAAAAATATTAAGGCATATGACAATAATATATATAATTTATGGAAAGATACACATGTAGCATATACAGAAAAACATGAACCGGATGCAGACCAGATTTAGTAGGGTGGTTACCCTCTGTAGAAGAAAGGAGTATAGTTTGTGAGGGGCATTTTAACTAAATGTAAAATTTATTTTCTTTTTTAAAATGTCTTAAGCCAATGTAGCAAAATGCTAACATTTCTAGGCAGACATAATAGCTGTTATATTCATTTATATTTTCTGAACTATTCCATAACTTTAAAATAGTTAGTAAAACAATAATAGTCAAAGCCATGATTTCTCATTACTACATAAATATAAAGTTCGGAACTGCCTTATAATTATAGATTCCAAAAACCTTACTTTCATTTTAGGATGGTTAAATTAGCTTACAAAATAATGACTCTACCCTAAGTTCTCAAAATACTGGAAAATGTTAAAATCTGTATTATAATTTAGTCATAGTCAAGACCTGTTCAAATCCAAATGCCTGAAATATTTCTAAAAATATCCTTAAACTTCAAAATTAAAATTGTCTCAGATAAAAACCAACATTTTATAGGTGCTTCTAGCCTAGGAGGTAAAAATTCTAGCTTCAGAAAGTAACTCTGATAATGACAAATTGAAACAAGACTTCACCTATAACAGAAACAAAAAAAGATTATTTATCCCCCAAATATTTAAAATGGATTTTTTCACCAAAGAGCACCCAGAAATATTTGTTATTATGGGTATACAGTACCTGTTAAGTCCTTTGCTAAATCAGGATGGTTCATGAGACAGTGACTAGCAAATTTTACACATTCCAGGCGTATTGGTACATGAATATCATTAAACCTGATAAAATATAAAGGCACAGTGATCTTTAAAATTAGAGAAACATATCTGTTTAATCTGCAATCAATTTATATTTATTTCTCTAATTAAAATTTATGTAGGATAATCTGAAGTGGACCAGGAGACTTTATCAAAGTTTTTGATATACTATCCTCCTATATAATAAAAACATAATATGCTAAGTGTCTGACCAATCAGTCGACCATTCGGTCAACAGCTCAACCAGTTGCTATGAGGCACACTGACCACCAGGGGCAGATGCTTCGACTGGTAGGTTAGCTTGCTGCTGGGGTCCAGCTGATAGGGACGGGGCGACTGGGCCAGACACACCCTAGAGCCCTCCCACAGTCCCTCGCCGGCCAGCCGGCCAACCTCCCTTGGTCCAACCTCCCACGGTCCCTCCCCAACCGGCTGGCCCCCATTGGCCCTGATCAGGACTGGGTGAGATGGCCCCAAAATGCCCTGATCTGCCCCAATCACAGGCCAGGCCGAGGGACCCCACCCATGCATGAATTCATGTATTGAGCCTCTAGTATGTGTATAAATGTTTTGAAGCCTCCTTATTAAACTAGAACAATCTCCTGTGATAACTATGTACTTTACAAGGGTATGTTTAAATATACATTTGACTCAAATACAAAAATTAAAATGACAATTTTTTTCTATAAATATACTTTAAAATATGTTTATAAAAGTATAATGTGTGTACATAGTTCATAGATACATCATATAAATCTCATACTGTGTTTAAAAAGAAAACTATTCCTCAAAGTAGTCTTTTTTATATAGAGGTATTCACAAATGTGTGGTAACCTTGTATACTCAACCCATATTATTTTACGTGACTCTATTATAATTGTGCCCAAATTAGTCCTATCCAGTTAACAATCACAATTATTATATACCCATTAATATCAAAGCCAATTTTTACATGGAAATGTAATACATTAACATCTCTAAAAAAATCAAGTTTGGTTGATATGTCATTTAAGTATCTTTTAATTTTATATTTTTCCTTCATTTTTTCCCCTCCTTATAATTTGGTGAAGCAACTGCTTTTTGTTTCTGTACAGTGTTTTCCCAATTAAAATTTTGCTAATTTTATCATTCTGATATCAATTAACAGGCTCCCCTTTCTTCTAAGTTCATATGGCTATGATCATATAAAAATGATCATATTAGGTTCTTTTTCTTAGGAAGACTACTTTATATATGGCATTGTGTTCCTCTATCAGGAAGCATATGATCTCTAATTGTCTCTAAACATTGATATTCAAAGCCTATATACAATAGTTCATGATGGACTATAAAAGTGACTTAAAAACCTTAAGAAACAACAAAAAAAGCCCAGCCGGTGTTGCTCAGTAGTTGAGTGTCGACCTATGAACCAGGAGGTCACAGCACATGCCCAGGTTGTGGGCTCAATCCCTAGTGGGGAGAAGGCAGCCAATCAACGATTGTTTCTCATCACTGATGGTTTTTTCTTCTCTCTCTCTCTCTCTCTCTCTCTCTCTCTCTCTCTCTCTCTCCCCCTTCCTCCCTCCCTCTCTCTTCCTCTCTGAAACCAATAAAAATATCTTTAAAAAAATAAACAAAAACATTAAAGTGAAGTGAGAATTTTCCACTTGCTATTTTCATGTCTTAATTCTGTAAGATTAAAGGTTTCCAAATCTTGTATTGCCCAATATTATAACACACAAAATTTAGCATTTTATAAAGAAGAAAATAAGAAGGCTTCAAAATAAGCACCAAATTACTCATAAAAGCTTATTACTAGAAAAAAGTTATTTTATAAAAAAAAAAATTATAAATTCTAACCTATAGTCTCATAAAATTTCTTGAGTGTTTTGAATCCAGGTCCAGTTTACCATTTCTCAACTAAACATGTACCATACAGCCATAATAAATAAAATAAATTATCTTTAAGAAATAGTCCAGCTCCTTGAAATTGGTAACAATGTGGAAATTTTATGTTATTACAAGTAAAAGAAAAAATTACAAAGTAATAGAAAGGTGATATAAATTTAAATTAGGATTTTTCTTCCATAAAATCTATAAAGTCTGGGTAATCCAAGTCCTGATTTAAAAATATACTTTAAATGTCTATATGTAAAAATTGTGTTTTTGTTTTAACACATTAAACAAAATGGATTTTAAATTGAATGTCATAATTTAATTACACTTGTAAAATATTTTGCTTTACAAATCAAGAACTTTCCACTGTGTTTAAAGAAAAAAATCCTATCTAATAATAGACAAACATGGTAATTGACCGTACCTTCGCTACACCTCCCATTGGCTAATCAGCACGATATGCAAATTGACAGCCAACAAAGATGGTGGCTAATTTGCATACTGCAGGCAGGGCCCGTGCGCTGCCCGCGGGACCCGAGCCCCTGACCCCTGACAGGCGAGGCGGGGCCAATAGCGCCTGATGCTGCCCACGGTATCCGGCCTTGGATCCGTGACCTGGCGAGGGAGCAAAGGAGCGGAGAAGGGAGCGAGCCCAGGTGGCAGAGAAGGGAGGGAGCCGAGAGCAAAGTGGCAAAGGGAGGGCACAAGGCAGCAGAGAAGGAAGCCCCATTCTTGCAGGAATAGGCCCGAGGAAGCCCTATTGTTGCAGGAATTTTCCTGCAACTGGCCTCTAGTATCTAAAATAAAACTCAAAATGACAATGGGCTAATATTTGTTAGTTTAATATAACTTGTTAAATGTTATTATTTATCTATAGGAGATAATCAGATTAAGAATTTGGCACTTAGCAAGTACTGATAAAGGCTTATATAGTCATTTGAAAAATTAGAAAACTAAAACTAAAGAGATAAAAATTTACCATAATTCATTGACAATTCTGGGATTGAGATAGAAAGAAAAGTGGTAACAAAAATAAAAATATTGTCCTGGCCAGTCTGGTTCAGGGGTTAGGGTATCAGCCCACAGAATGAAGAGTCTCAGGTTCAATTCCCAGTCAAGGGCATGTACCTAGCTTTTAGGTTTGATTCCAGGCCCCAGTTGGGGCACATGAAGGAGGTAACCAATCAATGTGTCTCTCACGTCAATCTTTCTCTCTCTCTCTCTCTCTCTCTCTCTCTCTCTCTCTCTCTCTCTCTCTCTCCCTCTCCCTCTCTCCTCTCTCCTCTCTCTCTCTCTCTGTCTCTGTCTCTGTCCTCCTCTCCTCCCTCCCTTCCATTCTGCCTGAAAATCAATGGAAAAAACATCCTCAGGTGAGGATCCTATCTAATAAAAGAGAAAAATGGTAATTGGCGTACGATGATACCCTTTTCATTGGCTAATCAGGGCTATATGCAAATTAACTGCCAACTAAGATTGGCAGTTAACTGCCAACAAGATGGCGGTTAATTTGCATATGTAGGCACAATGCAGGGAGGCGAAAGGGAAAGCAGGAAGAAGCCCCCTGCCACTGACAGTGATCGGAAACCCAGGGGGGAGCTAAGAGCTGGGGGGCAGGGCAAAGGCGGCCCTGGGGCCGCCTTTGCCCTGCCCCCCAGCCATGATCGGAGTTTCAGGCGCCTTTTCCGCCCTGGCCAGTGATAGCAGGAAGTAGGGGTGGAGCCAGCGATGGGAGCTGGGCACAGTCGTAGCTGGCAGTCCCGGGAGCTAGGGGTCCCTTGCCTGGGCCTAAAGCGGAGCCCACGATCGCGGGGCCGCTGCAGCTGCGGGTCCCTGCTGCCCGGGCCGAAAGCCTAGGCCAGAGGCGTTAGGCCTGGGCAGGGGCGGAGCCTGAAACCACGGGGAGCTGGGGGTCCCCTGCCCAGGCCTGACACCTCTGCCGGAGGCCTCAGGCCTGGTCAAGGGGCCGATCCGGTGATTGGTGATCGGAGGGTGATGAGGGTCAACTCCTCTGGCTGAGGCGTCAGGCCTGGGCGGGGGGCGGAGCTGGGGATTGGGGGTATATGATGGTCCCCTTGCCCAGGACTGAAGCCTGGGTCAGAGGTGTCAGGCTTGGGCGGGGGGTGGAGCAAGCGATCAAAGGGAGATGGGGGTCCCCTGCCCAGGCATGATTCCTGAGCCAGAGGCCTCAGGCCTGGGCGGGGGCCAGAGCCAGTGATCAGGGGGAGATGGGGGTCCCCTGTCCAAGCCTGACACCTCTGGCGGAGGCGTCAGGCCTGGGCAAGCGGCCGATCAAGCGATCGGAGGGTGATGGGGGTCTACGCCTCTGGCCGAGGCATCAGTCCTGGGCTGGGGGCAGAACCAGTGATGGGGGAAAATGAGGGTCCCCTGCCCAGGCCTGATGCCTCTGACAGAGGCGTCAGGCCTGGGCAAGGGGCCGATCCTGCAATTGGAGGGTGATGGGCGTCAACGCCTGAGGGCTCCCAGTATGTGAGAGGGGCAGGCTGGGCTGAGGGACACTCCCCCCCCCCCCACACACACACACCCAGTGCACGAATTTCGTGCACCGGGCCCCTAGTTAAATAAATAAAAAAATATTCTAATACAAAGGAAATAGAATAAGTCTTTAAATCTTATTTGTCTATTAATGACTTAATTATGTTATTTGTTACAAGAGTAATTTGGGGACTGGGGAGGGAATCCTTTATCCTTGGGGTCAAAGTTGGTTTCAGCCAGGGCACCTGAAGTGACTTTAATATATTCAAGGTCAGGGATACCTTTAGAAACATAAAGAAATGAACCCTTCTCCAGAAAAGAGAAATAAATGAACACACTAAAAATTTTGCAACCAATTTCAGGAGGTTTGTGGATCATTAAAAGTGTATGAGGAACATAGGTTATCATTTCTTTAAAAGAGGAAGGAAAAAAGCTAGGAGGAGGAACATACATAATCATTCATTTACTCATTCTGTGACTGTCTTTAAATATGTATCTCTGAATAATCTAACCAGATATAATTATTTTGTGGAGGAGCTATCTCTCAAATTAATGTATTTTTAGTAGAATTAATTACTGCTATATAGTAATACATTTTAATTTCATGATTATAATACTTTGTGAGGTAACTTTAAATGTATCATCTTTTAAAAATTACTGAGGACAAGATAAGATGAAAAACAAAAGGGAAATTGTAAATGTGACTAATCATTATCAGCATTCAAAAAATCCAAAACATAAAACTTCATTTTTTGGTTTCAGAAAATAAACTTAAATGTGAATGGTGTTTTAAGGGGATATAAGTAGATATAAACATACATGACTTTTAAACAGGGACACCAAAATCATATACCTGCCCAAGTAACACTGCCAAAGTGGTTTGTTTTGAGAAGCCAATTCTGAATCCTTTGCCCCAAACATTTTTGCTAGTAGTTTAACAACTTGCAGGCGTTCATCATTATCATTGCTCTAAAACAAAACACAACCATAGCTTTAAAAACATGAAGTAGATATATTCAGAATAATTTTCTCATTATTCCTCTTATCCTCCAATTGCACAGAAAACTTTCCATAAGTTATAGATGAAACATTATATATAAAAATGGTCAATATACTTCTCACAAGATTAAATCATCAATGCTCTAATCATCTCAAATTACATCAAAGCAGTACTTCCTACATGAAAATACAGCTGAAATTTTGAGTGAATGTTAGAGGTTCTCCCTTTACAATTGAGGTTTATTTTCATTCAAAGTCAAATTCAAAAACTAACTTGCATCAAACCCGTGAAAAACTATTTGTGGTTTTTAAGAACAAACACTGATAAAGGACAAGCCTTCCAGTAAACAGAGAATTCCACATGATTGGCCTGGTTAAGCTCTTTGTAGGAATAAATATATGCTGAAGTCTCTCAGTAGGAGAGTTAGTTCATGTTCATATACCATATTCATAACAGAGTTCAATAATATGATGAAGCCTTGGACATGCAAAAGTTAAAATTTGTTTTCTACACTATATTGTGGGTACTCCGGGGACAAGAACTCAATTTTACTATTACTGATTTTGGTAACTTACAGATGACAGTGGTTAAATGGATAAGCCAGCACAATTCTAGAATTGAATATGTAACAATTGAGAATATTAAAAAAACACCACCACCACATTGATATTCAAAGTGTGAACAGCATTATAGATTTTTTTAAAAATTTTAAACCAATTCTTCAGCCTAGCATTGAGAGCTCCCATAATATGACCTAACTCATCTCTACTATCTCATTATTCTTCCACATAAGTAATTTTCAAACCTGACTATACATTAGAATGACCTCTAAGTCTATAAAAAAGCAAAACACACACACAGAAACAAAAAAAACAACCGATGCCTGAACCCTATGCCAGAAATTCTGATCAACTTGTTTGGTTCAAAGCCTGGATATGAGCTTGTTTATTATAGCTCCACAGCTGAAGATTTTAATGTGCAGCCAGGAATGATTTAAATATTCTTATGGAGACGAGGTGGCCGAGTGGTTAAGGCGATGGACTGCTAAATATTCTTTATGCTACCATCCAACTGTAATTCCCTGTGTTCTACAAATTGACCCAGCACCTTCCTACCTCTATATGCTTCTGCATGATGTTTCTTTTGCTTCAATTGTATGCTGTTTGTAACTTTTGTGACACTTATAATGTCTGGCCTTTTATTAGATCTGGATTAAATTTTCCTCTTCCTTTCATACTAGATGTTAGATTTGCTGAAAGTAGGGATGATAATTCCTTGTTTTTACATTTCTTAGAGTATTCAATATTTTTATTAGAGAAAATCAGACCAATAAATAATTAAAGGTATGCCTGCCTACGCCTCATCAAAATGCTAACTACATGAAAAAAGGGGGGTAGGGAGGCAGGTAAATCAAATAACTCACCTAACAAATATACCAAAAATGCACCCAAGAATAAAACAAGAATTATTACACCACCAAAATAGACTATTTATTTTGTTGTTTTTAAAAAGACAAATCAAAATTTTTAGAAACAAACGATATAACAGAAATAAGAACTTTTCTGTGTGGTACACTGGATCCACAAAGATTATTAATTATAAAAAGCTTTATTTAATTTTCCTATAATAATTTGAAAGAAAAAAAGAATATCCCCCAAATCTGCAAGTGAAACCAATAATGTCAAGTCAATGGGAACATGCTTTTAAGAGATGAAAAGCAGAGGTGCTTTTAACACAGGAATGTATAAGATAATATGCACAAAGGGAAAATATTTCACATGACGTGGATAACAGAGCCTAAACTATTTTTATAGCCCAGTCAAGGGGTTTCAGGAACTACTATAAACTTGAAAACATTAGCTTAATATATAGCTATGATCTTAAAACTGAGTCACAACCTAGAATTTATCTGGAAAATATTTTGAAAAAAATACCATCCTTCCAATAATTAACTAAGCAGCTACTATTTGCTAGAAATCATGATGGGCATTCAAGATACACAAATAGGCAAGGCATAAATATGTAATTTAAATAATAATAATATACCATTACTTCTGTAATCCTCAGATAAAACCATTATAAGAATTAAAAAGGCACAAATAATGCTCTTTGCTAATTTAGTTGACTGAAGCATATTATTTTTAAAATAGTTACCTTTAGTTTAAATTCAAGCTGGGGTAAAACTGAGAGCAGCAAATGACTATCAATATTATAGAGTTCCAAAATTAAGTCAAAGACATGTTCTGACAAATCGCTGATAGACGTTTTCCCAAGCATCAGAACCTGATTAAAAAACTTTTGAAAAAAAAATTGTATATTAATAGAAACACCACAGATAAAATAAACTTTCTAAAATTGTAATTATTATTCAATTAAATTCATTATCATTTCATACAAAGTCAAAGTAGGCATATGAAAACATTTTCTAACAGTAAGGAGGAAACCACTACAGCAAGCATTTCAAATTTGCAGCACTGGCCCACAAGAAATATTTTTGCAGCCCAGCCAATATAACAGTATGTAAGAAACGTTTTAATAAAAATTTCATAACTTAATTTTTACAATATCCTGTTATATATAATTATTAATAACGAACTACAACATTCTCTAATGACTGATTACTATAACCATGTTGCATTCATTTCCCTTACATGCAGGAGCACCATTTCGCTCCACTAATACTAGTAGTGAATATTTTAGCAGCCAATTGCCATGTCATTTATCTTGGACTGACTTGTTTGGTGTGTGCAACAGGAAATATTTTGCTTTCGGAGAACAAGAAAAATAGGTTTATTTGCGTTACGCTTATTAATTTGTGCAGTTATTCAGTGTCTGATAAGTTAATGTTCAAGAAAAAATATTAATTTTTATTAAAATATTCTATTACTTTATGTTAATGACTAGAGGCCTGATGCACGAAAATTCATGCAAGAGTAGACCTTCCTTCCTCCGGCTGCAGGCACCGGCTTTCTTCTGGCACCTGGGACCCAGGCTTCCCTCCTCTGGCCAGCCACAGGCAACCAAGACCCGGGCGGCTTCGCCCGGGCTGGCTGCAGGTACCCGGAACCCCAGATGGCTTCGCCCAGGCCCTGGCTTTGTCAGGAAGGATGTCCGGAAGGACATCCGGAAGATATCCAGTCTATCTGGTCTAATTAGCACATTACCCTTTTATTAGTATAGATTACTCATTTATTTTAGCCTTTTGTATTCAGCATGTCTCTATTGAAATAAACCTATGTTTCTATGAAAATTGAAGCTTTTTTTTTTTGCAGCCCACATAAACTTAAAACTTGTTTATTTGGCCCGTGTTAGCCTTTGAGTTTGACATGCTTACACTACAGGCTATATGAAAAGATAAAACATGGAATTCACTTTATACACAATTTAAAATAGCATTATTGATAAACACCCTACTACCAAACACACTTTATTCCTCATAACAGTCTTACTATATTTTATCCTGTATAAGTTGTCTTAATTCCTCTACTAGATAATTCCTTAAGGATAAGGGATGACTTCTCGTTCACCTTAACATGTATAGTAGACAATAGCATAAAAGGCAAAGCCTTACACCATCACAGTAAGAGCTGATCCCATTTTAAGATATTTAATTATGTATTTACTAGAGGCCCGGTGCACAAAAATTCGTGCACTCTGGGGTGGGGAGGGGGGGTCCCCTCAGCCTGGCCTGCGTCCTCTTGCAGTCCAGGAGCCCTTGCTCCTTACCATCTGCCTGCTTGATGCTCCTTAACACATAAAGCGCCCTATCAGTCACCAGTGACTGACACTATATGTTCTGTCCAGAAGACAAAACAGGCTGGGTGCTTAACATGTTAAGGCTCGGCTCCCTGCTCCTTAGGAGGCAGGAGAGACTCCCACCACTGCTACTGCGCTCGCCAGCCCTGAGCCTGGCTTCTGGCTGAGTAGCAGGTCCCCTGTGGGAGCGCACTGACCACCAGGGGGCAGCTCCTGCGTTGAGCATCTGCCCCCTGGTGGTCAGTGCATGTCATAGCGACTGGTCATTCCGCTGTTCGGTTATTTGCATATTAGGCTTTTATTATATAGGCTAATGCAAAACCTCTTTCTAATCCTTTTTGTCATTTATATTTTCATAAGCAAAATAAAATAATACACAAGGTTTATAGCACAAATTTAAATCCAATTAAAAGCACATATAAACACAAGGAAAATCCAAATTTGAACAATTTATTTTCTATAAGCAGCCAACTCTAGTTCCCACATTCAGATCATACCACTACTGAAACTGGTAACAACACATGACATAATGATCAAGTTCTTAAGTATTTAAACTCTTCCAAATATGTAAAAATTAACCCAGGAAATATACCACATATTCTCAACAGTAACTTGTCTTCTGGAAGAAGCAGTTAAGGATTCTTTACACCAAATAAGCTGCCCTAATCATTTCTCTTTGTGACAGTTATAACACACAACCTGGTTTAATTAGGCTTTCTATATGAAAAGTATGATGTCAAGGACTTCACATTTCTGTCTCTTCTGCTTTATTTTAGTTCTTGGGTCATTCTTAACAAAGTTTCTTAGATCTATAAACCTGTACAAACTACCTAGCCATGCAGGGGAAAAAAACAACAAGTTCTGTTTTACTATTCATTCTTTATTGGTTTTAAAAATAACTTGCTTTCCCTCCTTTTTTATCCATTTTGTGGGAAAAGAACTTCATGACATTAAAAGTTAAATTCTCATTTAGATTGAAAATAAAGCAGCTTTGTTGTTTCAACTCACAAATTTTCAATTGTTTAAAAACAGTAAATCTAGTTTTCCTTAACAACAACAAGAAACAATAGTCCTTTACAATATGGCCACGTTGGTGGTAAAACCATCCTCTTCTATCAGTCTAGAAAAAGCTCATTTTTTTAAAAAAAAAATCATTCCTTAGTTTATTTCTTACAAATTCCATCAAAAACATATATTTAACATATATATAATCTCCATAAAGGTAAGGACCAAGTCAGTCTTCTTCATGCCCTACATGAGGGCTTACAATTTATTGGAGGAAGCGAATACTGATTTGATTAAGTATTGCCTTTCAAAAAACATTTTTCACTTACAAGTAGGTAGCTAATATTCATACTAGAAATTAAATTATTTTATAACAATTGCTTCTTAATGAAAGGAGTATGAGTAATGTCAGTAATAAATTCTACATCATACTTAAGCATTTAATTTTAATTACAAAAGTGTTTTCACTGTTTAACAGTCTCTACCATGACCCCAGGTATTATTAATCCCAATTTACAGATTTAACTGTAAGCAAAGGAAGACTAAGCAATTTAATAAAATTTTACCTATATCAAAATGGATTTGATATATTTTTCCAGTATAACAAAATAATTTTGTGCTGTCCCCTAAAACGTCTGATTAAAATGATCTGGTGAAAAATGATATTACTAAATAGTGATCCATGTAGGAAAGTTTTTGAGTTGTCATTATGTACTATTTAAATTAAAAAAAAAAAAAATATATATATATATATATATATATATACATGTATCTATATATACTAGGGGCCCGATGCACGAAATTCGTGCACTGGGTGGGGGAAGGGGATGGGGAGTGTCCCTCAGCCCAGCCTGCCCCCTCTCACATACTGGGAGCCCTCAGGCGTTGACCCCCATCACCCTCCAATCGCAGGATCGGCCCCTTGCCCAGGCCTGACGCCTCTGAGAGACGTCAGGCCTGGGCAGGGGACCCTCATTTCCCCCCATCACTGGTTCTGCCCCCAGCCCAGGCCTGATGCCTCTGGCCCAGGTGTCAGGCCTGGGCAGGAGACCCCGAAACCCCTCCGATTGCTGGCTCTGCCACTTGCCCATGCCTGATGCCCCGGCCAGAGGCGTAGACCCCCATCACCCTCCGATCGCCTGATCGGCCCCTTGCAAAGGCCTGACGCCTCCGCCAGAGGTGTCAGGCTTGGATAGGGGACCCCCATCTCCCCCCAATCACTGGCTCTGACCCCTGCCCAGGCCTGAGGCCTCTTGCCCAGGTATCATGCCTGGGCAGGGGACCCCCATCTCCCTCTGATCACTTGCTCCACCCCCCGCCTAAGCCTGATGCCTCTGACCCAGGCTTCAGGCTTGGGCAAGGGGACCATCATATCCCCCCAATCTCCAGCTCCGCCCCCCACCCAGGCCTGATGCCTCTGGCCCAGGGCCCAGGCATCAGGCCTGGGCAGGGGACCCCCAGCCCCCTGCCCAGACCTGATGCCTCAGCCAGAGGAGTTGACCCTCATCACCCTCCGATCACCAATCACCGGATCGGCCCCTTGACCAGGCCCGAGGCCTCCGGCAGAGGTGTCAGGCCTGGGCGGGGGACCCCCAGCTCCCCGCGGATGCAGGCTCCGCCCCTGCCCAGGCCTAACGCCTCTGGCCAAGGCGTTAGGCCTGGGCAGGGGACCCCGAGCTCCCCGCAGTTGCAGGCTCCGCCCCTGCCCAGGCCTAACGCCTCTGGCCAAGGCATTAGGCCTGGGCAGGGGACCCCCAGCTACCCGCAGTTGCAGGCTCCGCCCCTCCCCCGGCCTAATGCCTCTGGCAGAGGCGACCAGCCCGGGCAGCGGGGACCCGCAGCGGCAGCAGCGCTGCGATCTCCCGCTCTGCCCCTGCCCAGGCCTAACACCTCTGGCCGAAGCATTAGGCCTGGGTAGGGACCCCCAGCTCCCTGCGGTTGCAAGCTCCGCCCCTGCCCAGGCCTAACGCCTCTGGTCTAGGCGTCCGGCCTGGGCAGCGGGGACCGCAGTGGCAGCGGGTGGCACGGCGATCGCGCGGGCTCCGCCCCTGCCCCTGCAGGACGCCTCTGGCTGAGGCGTCCGGACCAGGCAGCGGGGACCCGCAGCTGCAGCGCCCCGCAATCGTGGGCTCCGCTTTAGGCCTAGGCAAGGGACCCCTAACTCCCGGGACTGCCAGCTTCGACCGTGCCCAGCTCCCATCGCTGGTTCCACCCCTACTTCCTGCTATCACTGGCCAGGGAGGCAAAGGCGCCTGATTCTCCGATCCGGCTCTTAGCTCCCCCCTGGGTTTCCGATGACTGTCAGTGGCAGGGGGCTCCTTCCTGCTTTCCTTTTCGCCTCCCTGCATTGTGCCTACATATGCAAATTAACCGCCATCTTTGTTGGCAATTAACTGCCATCTTAGTTGGCAGTTAATTTGCATATAGCCCTGATTAGCCAATGAAAAGGGTAGCGTCGTACGCCAATTACCATTTTTCTCTTTTATTAATGTAGATGCTTTTTAGTTAGAATTCTGAGTCGTCAAGTTACAACTTTTATTTTAAAAAATAATCTATAACACCACAGTCATTTCTTAAGGTCTACATATGCAGAAATCACTATCTATAAAGAACAAAAGTGAATGTGTCTATACATAAGAGTGAAAAAGACAAAAATAAAAAAGGAATAAAAGTGGGTTTATTATTATCTTAGTATCCTACCTCCATTTTTGCTAATTTTCAACCAGGAAGGTAAATAAATAATGGCTATTACATATACAAGTTCAAAAGCTTAAGAATAATTTTTAAAACTATACTCATTTTATCCTACTACAAGATAATTAAATTCACTAGAATTCTAGTAATTTTACATATATAGGTGTGGGGCAGAAAAATAAATCTTACAAAGAAAAGAAAAAAACAGTAATTCTTAACTTCTCAGCTAATCCTCAAATAAAACAAGGGATAAGAAAACAGGAGAAAGAGAGATAACAAAGTACTTGCAATAAATATGTAACTGAAAGTGTTCTAAGACCATTCTACTAATTCTGTTCCTCAGCTTTTGATAAAGATATAACAAGATTAAGTATGGATGGGGGGATTCTACTTTTGCAGACAAGAACTAAGAGCAGGAATATAACATAAGGTATAAGTAATTAAGAAAATGTTTTTACATTGATTTATCTGGGATGGCTAAAAGTTCTATCTTAGTCCTTTTATTTTCCTTTTAAATTTTATTATAATATTTTCAAGTATGCACAAATGTTGAAAGTATATTATAAGGAACCCAGTAACCTGCCTCCAACAAATACTACTATTCTATCTTGAAACTTTTTTCTTTGATTATCCAACTCTAGAAAAGATATTAACATGGTATGGCGTTATTTTCTTCTTTTTATGCCAGAAAAAGGTATCAAAGAAAATTGTGTTTCCCTAAAAAACACCCAAGCTTGGCAATACTAATTTAAATAAGTAATCACCAGGAGGACCTCACCTAGTGTATCTAATGGGCCATGGCAAAAGAATGTTTAAGTCTGGTCTACACACTTCAAATACCATTAACTCAATAAAGAAAAAATTCAATCCACCCAATTTAACCAATATACTCCCCAAGACTTACATAAAACTTACAGAAATCAACATTTAGAGTTCGCTGTCAATCTTAGAGCTATTAAAATAAGTTACATAATTTGATTCTCCAGCTTCTGAAAGTTTACCCTCTGAAACAATTTATAAGTAAAATACATTTTTCCTAATCATCATGTGCTTAGAATCATTTAAGGCCATAGTCAGAAACAAAAATTGGGATCTGCCAAGATACTGATGTCTAAAGTATGTTACTTTTCAAAGTACATCTTTTCATGATGTAGCTTATATACTGAATTAATTTTTGTATAGTACAAGAAAAAGTCTCCAATCAATTTCAGTAAAATTAAGTACATAAGTAATTATAAAAAGCTTTCTTTCTCACTTTTTTCAAAAAGAAAGATTTACATCATTTACATGTTTGAAGGTAGTGAAAGCACAAAGTAGATGGAGAGACAGAACTGCTATACAATGTTCTAGATTTGTTCCAAAAAGAACAAATGAAATACATGAAATACAATGAATAGTCCCATCTAGAGTTGTGCAACTCACAGAATTGTGGAGAAATATAACATACAGTAAGTTTCTATGAGTGAACCCATGTGTTGGAATACATTTAATCTGAAAACAAATACAAGATTGTCAATCTATAATAATAAAAGTAAAATATGCTAATTAGACCGGAGGTCCTTCCAGACGAAGCTGGGGCTTTGAGGGAAGCCGGGATCCCAGGTGCCAGAGGGAATCCAGTGCAGGCAGTGGGGCGGGGGGCGGGTAAGGAAGGCCTACTCTTGCATGAATTTCATGCATCGGGCCTCTAGTCATAAATAAGTAGATTTGGGGTGATTTTGAAAGGGCTCATTTCATTGGAATTATTCCCCTTTCTCAGAAAAGGTAGCTTTATATGGAATTTCACTCAGGAAAGGCAAGACAGTCAACTTTTACCAAATCAATACCATCCATACTAGCCGTCAATTTTTAGATCTTCATATCCTATCTAATAAAAAAGAAACATGGTAATTGGCATATGACCGCTACCCTTCCCATTGGCTAATCAGCGAGATATGCAAATTAACTACCAGCCAAGATGGCGGCCTGCAGCCAGGCAGCTTGAAACTAGCATGAGGCTTGCTTGCTTCAGTGACGGAGGAAACCAACGTTCCCCGCCTGCCTTGCCGGCCTCTGAGCCTGCAGTTTAAAAAACATTGTAACAAATATAGAAGTTAAACAAAACCCCAGAAACCTGCTTTCACCGAGCCCGGGATCTCGGAGCTGGAGCTGATACAGAGTTTCGATTATAGAACCGAAACAAACCAGATACCTGGTTTCAGAAGCGGAAGCCTCAGAGCTGGAGCCTCAGAGCTAAAGCTGGCCCAGAATAAAAAAAAAAAAAAGGAAAAAGGAGCAGTTGGGAGCTTCAATCCCAGCCTGAAAACAGCCCTCAGCCCCTCACCCAGACTGGCCAGGCATCCCAGTGGGGACCCCCACCCTGAAGGGTGTGTGACCAGCTGCAAACAGCCATCATCCCCTCACCCAGGCTGGCCAGGCATCCCAGTGGGGACCCCCAAACTGAAGGGTGTGTGACCAGCTGCAAACAGCCATCATCCCCTCATCCAGGCTGGCCAGGCATCCCAGTGGGGACCCCCACCCTGAAGGGTGTGTGACCAGCTGCAAACAGCCATCATCCACTCACCCAGGCTGGTCAGGCACCCCAGTGGGGACCCCCAACCTGATCCGGGACACCCTTCAGGGCAAACCAGCCAGCCCCACCCATGCACCAGGCCTCTATCCTATATAGTAATATGCCTCCCAGCACCGGGATCAGCGGAGCCACGAGGCCTCCCAGCACCGGGATCAGCGTGACAGGGGGCAGCGCCCAAACCCCGATCGCCCTGCAGCTCTGTGTGTGACAGGGGGTGGGGCCACAACCTCCCTATCTGCCCTGCTCTGTTCCTGATAAGGGAAGGCGCCCCAACCCCCTGATCAGCCCTGCTCTGTGCCTGATAGCGGGGAGTTCCCCAACCCCCTGATCGCCTGCGGCTCTGTGTGTGACAGGGTGCGGCGCCCCAACCCCCCCACCCCACGGGCCCTACTCTGTGTGTGATGGGGTAGAGCCATAACCTCCCCATCGGCCCTGCCCTGAGTGTGAGAGTCGCGGCGCCCCAACCCCCTGATCGGCCCTGCTCTGTGGGTAATAGAGGGCGGCACCCCCAACCCCCCCGCCCCCCCCACGGGCCCTGCTCTGTGTGTGATGGGGTAGAGCCATAACCTGCCAATCGGCCCTGCCCTGAGTGTGACAGTGGCAGCGCCCCAACCCTCTGATCGGCCCTGTACTGTGTGTGATAGAGGGCGGCGCCCCAACCCCCTGATCCGCCCTGCTGTATGTGTGACAGGGGGCGGTGCCCCAACTCCCCTATCGGCCCTACTCTGTGAGTGACAGGGGGGAGCTCCTCAACTCTGATGGGCCCTGCTCTGTGCGTGACAGGGGGGAGCTCCCCAACCCCCTGATGGGCCTTGCTCTGTGCGTGGCAGGGGGCAGCTCCCAACCCCCTGATCGACCCTGCTCTGTGCGTGACAGGGGGAGCTCCCCAACCCCCTGATTAGCCCTGCTCTGTGCGTGACAGGGGGTGGTGCCGCAACCTCCCCATCGACCCTGCTCTGTGCGTGACAGGGGGCGGCGCCCCAACTCCCCAATCGGCCCTGCTCTGAGCCTGACCAGGGGCTGCACCTAGGGATTAGGCCTGCCCTCTGCCACCCGGGAGCAGGCCTAATCCAGCAGGTCGTTATCTCCCGAGGGGTCCCAGACTGTGAGAGGGCACAGGCCGGGCTGAGGGCCCCCCCCCCCCCGGGGTGCACAAATTTCTGTGCACCGGGCTTCTAGTTAGTTTATATCATCCTTTTGTACAAATCAATTTAATCTCCCAAAAGCTGTAAACAATTTCTCTGAATAATGAAAAGTTCCATATGTTTTATCTAATTACATTTAATTCTTTTTCTAACACTAGAAAACAGTATATCTTGCTAACCAAATTAATGCTGTTTTAGTTCCTAGGCAATCTGAAAGAAGCACAGAATGATCAAACAAGATGAGCATTAACCTTCTAGAAAATATTAACCAAGAATAATTTTAAATAAAGAGAAAGAAAATACATTACTTAGTAATTAAAAGAACACAAAATTTAAAAGTATGTACTACTTGTCAAAAATTGCTTCTCGCAGTCTTTAAAATGTTGGCTGATTATGTGGACACCTCATTACAGTAAGACTTACATTGGTAATGTATGGTTCAATAGCTTGAGCTGTCCTCTTCAGTAAAGCCTTTGCCAAATCATATGCTTGTTTGTTTAAATTCTGAAAGACATAATGATATCTGTATTACATTTCTCTAACTGTGAGAAACAAGACAGTACCTGTATGCAAAAAAACACTCAAATAAACTAATGAAAAACTGTCTAAAATTCAGAATAAAAAAGAGAAGGCAGAGCCACTTTTTTCTCTTAAGACTAACTGATCTACTAAAACATTACAGCCCTTCCAAGCAAGGGTAAATATATTTTCTTCATCTTGTTCATAACAATGTAAACCATATAGAAAGGTCAATAAATATTTATTAGATTCAATAATTATTTAGTAGATTCAAGAGGAGACAGTCATTCTAAATCTATTTATTTATACACAGCTGTATATAAAGAAATACAGGCTGTTTCACTCCAGGTTCCAAAAACCAACATGAAAGGGTTAAATAAAATAAAATGGGCAGAGGAAACTTATTGTGCTTAGCAGATATCTTGCGAAAAGCTTGCAGTCTTGAGCTCCGCATAGCCTAGATAACCGAAGACCAGACCCACCAGTCAAGTTCTGTGCGTCAACAAAAACTGCCCGCCACCAACAGAAGCTGATAAAAAGTTTGACTCTCCCTTCAGTAGCTGCTGACTCCTTTTTCGGACTCAGCCCCTCTGCACCCAGATGCTTGAAATAAAACTTTTTTTGATATATACAGCCTCATGTCATAGATGTGTGACCCTGACCCACACGAAACGTTTCACAAAACATCCTAAGAGAATGAACTGGGTTCTAGTGTGGGGAGGAGGGGGGGGGGGGGCAGCAGGTGTGTCCACAGGAGGGGAAAGACAACATTTGGGGCAGCTATGGGAAAGGAGATTTACTCAGCACATCTCAGAGCACAGGTAAGTTTAAGTATACAAAAAGAAACATAAAGCGTAAAGTATGAAAAGAAAAAAAGAACAGGAAAAAGTATATTAAGAAAATGTACTTGCCTCCTTGTAAATATAATACTTTTCAGTAAATTCTATTATCTGTTTTATTTATTTGTAGAGTTTTTCTATAAATTTGACACATTAAACCTTTGTCAATTATATGTGTATCATGCCGTGGCCTACACTTGTCTTTTCAAGAAAGTTTAGCATGTTTTAGAGCATACAGAACTTAAAAATTAAATGTAATCAAATGTGTCAATCTTTGCTTATTTGCCTTGTGCTTTATATCTTAAGAAATTCTTTTCCACTTTGTGGTTAAGATGTTGTTTTATGCTTACAAATAAAATTTTAAAGACTGGCTTCTCAGATTTAAATCTTTATTCTACCTGCAATTTATTTTTAGATACGGTGTAAAATAAGAATTTACTATTGCCCTGGCTGATGTTTCTCAATGGTTAGAGCAATGACTTGCACACTGAAGGGCTCATAACTTGGGTTGCAGGTTCAATCCCCAGCCCTGGTAGGAACTAATGCATGAGGCAATCAATCAATGTATCTCTCTCATATTGATGTCTCTCTCCCCCTCCCTCTCCCTCTCCTTCTCTCTCTCTATTCCTCTCTCCCTCCCTTCCACTTCCTTTAAAAATCAATGGGAAAGATATCCTCTAGTGACAATTAACAATAAATAAATAAATAAATAAATAAATAAATAAATAAATAATAAAGCTAATATTATTGTCCATATAAATAATCAATTATCCTAAAAAACCATTCATCAAATAGTCTGTTTTCCCTCCAGTGACCGTAATACCCACATACTCGAGTTTCTATATAACCAGGCAGTCATTTGAAAATTCTCCATTACTTACTTATGTCTTTTTGTCTATTACTGCCTGCTTATAGTCAACGACCTAGAAGGAAACACTGTCTTAACAGTGGGTAAGATCAGTTCCTACTTTATTATTCTTATTGAAAATTGTTTGGCTATTATTGGTCATTTGCTCATCATGTAAATTTTAAAATCAGTTTGTCAAAATACAGAGAGATGCACATACACATACATAGACATTTTCAGCTTCTATTTTTACTGAATTACGTATTCATATGCTGAGCTGTCATCAGTATGATGAGTTTCCCGTCCCATAAAACAATAACAAATCATGCAACATATTTAAGTCTTCTACTTTTCAGTCAACCAATGATTCTCAACATAAAGATCATGTGCATTTTTCTTAAACTTTTAAGTAGTACAAGTCTTTGTTTAAAGTTACAAATGAACTTTTTTTATATTATACTAGCAGATCTTTATATATTGATCATATATCTAACAACTTTGGAAAATTTTCTTACATTGGAAACTATATTTTCTTCTGCACAGGCTGTCATATCATCTGCAAATAATTTCAGTTTTGTATCATCTTTCTAATCCTTTTATTTTGTTATTTGTCTGTCTTGTTTTATTCTACTAACTTGAAACCTCCAGTTAGTGGTGTTTAGAAATAGCATTCTTACCCTTTTTCTAAATGGAAGGAACATCTTTACAATGTCCCTAATTTTAAAAAGAACGTTTAAATATTTCACCATTAAGAACATATATATCCTTATCATACATATCCTTATCAGTTTAAGGAGGTTACTTTCTACTTCAAATCTGCTAAGAATTTGTATCATAAAATAGAGGCCCGGTGCATGAATTTTGTGCATGGAAGGGTAAGGGTGTCCCTCAGCCCAGTCTGCACCCTCTCCAATATGGGACCCCTCGGGGGATGTCATACTGCCGGAGTAGGCCCGATCCCACAGGCTCTCCCCCGACGGCCTGATCACCCCTAATTGCCTCTGCCTTGGCCCAATCACCATGGCTTTGTCCAGAAGGTCATCCGGCAGATATCCGGATGAATTAGCATACTACCCTTTTATTAGTATAGACTAGTGGCCTGTTACACGAAATCCACGCACACTGAAAGGGTATTAATTAGAGGAAATATTTTAATATTGCTATTTGCCCTTTCTCTATAATAAAAGGAAATGACTAAGATGTATTTACACTAATAAAAGACAAGGATGCTAATTGACCGTACCTTTGCTACGGCCATCAGCCAATCAGAAGAGTATGCAAATTAACCCAACAAGGATGGACGTTAAATTTGCATAATGCAGGTGGGGCGGGGCAGCGCCATCCGCTGCCTGCCCCAACCCCGGGATCGGGCCTGCCATGTGTGTGACGCAGGGCGGTGCCCCAACCCCGGGATCAGGCCTGCTGTGTGCATGACCGGGGGCGGTGGGACAGGGCAATGCCATCCACCGCCCACCCCAACACCAGGATTGGGCCTGCCGTGTGCGCCACCCAGGGCTGCGCCCCAACCCTGGGATCAGGGCTGCCGTGTGTGCCACCCGGGTGGTGGGGCGGGGCAGCGCCATCCACCGCCTGCCCCAACCCCGGGATCGGGCCTGCTGTGTGCGACCCAGGGAGGCAGGGCAGGCACCATGGGATCGGGCCTGCCATCTGCGACCCGGGAGCAGGCATAAGCCAGCAGATGGTTATCTCCCGAGGGGTCCCAGACACTGAGAGGACACAGGTCGGGCTGAGGGACACTGCCACCCCCGCCAGTGCACAGATTTTTGTGCACTGGGCCTATAGTATGAAAATAATACATAATTTTATTAATAAACAATAACAAAAATGGTATAACAACAAACTCATGATATAAAAACAACAAAAACATGATATAAAAAGAACATTGATGCAAATAATGACTGATAAAGTGATTAAACTTATTCTAATATCTCCCTGTATATCACATTAAGAGTGAAAACACTTTCAGAGTGCTTCACTAATTTCCCTTGGGATAAAGTATTTACAACTTTAATGTCACACGCTCTTCGAACTTGAGAGAAAGCAACATATAACTGACCATGTGTGAAAATGGGTTCAGGTAGAAATATGCCTACTCTGTCTAGTTTGTCCTTGTGATTTATTAATAGTCATCACAAATGCTGGCATCATGGGAAACTGTTGTAGAATTAATTTAAATGGGAGGCGAGTGTCATATGGGGACAAATCAATTCTTGGAATCAGAACAACCTCTCCCTCTGCAGATCCTGTTAATACTTCAGCTTTGATAATGTTAGGTCGTAATTTTTTGATAATAAATCTAGTACCATTAACAAAGACCCCATTTACTATTTCTCAATAGGATGACGATTGCAACCACTTTCAATTTTAATTTATGACACAGTATTCCCGAAGGAGTAATACTATTAAGAAATTCGATGGAAAATTTTCCTTTTCAGCATCATCTATTGAGTCAATGGAATCATCACTCAAATATGTGTGAAAATTTCCATTGAGTATATCCAAAATTTCTTCATTTAATTTTTGGACGTGCTCATTTTTTAGACAAAGGATTGCACACTTAGATATATTTTTAATATTATCTATAGATATACTATTTCCAAAGGTAGCTTCAATAATAGATCCGTTACAAATCATTTCATGGGGGATTTCAATTATATCCATTCCTAAATGAAAACTGCTATCAAGTTTGCCATTTCCAAGTTTTACTAACCATTCACTATAAGCAGAATCCTCTGATCTCATATTTGTTGTAAGAGACAATTTTCTGAAACATCCGCAAACATCACACTACTTTAAATTCATTTGTACTATGGCCGATCGCATAGCATGCAGTACAATACTGAGACATTGTCGAAAATCCCCTCCAAGAAGGAGAATTTTCCCACCAAATGCAACATTCAAATTCATAATTTCTCTTAGTAATCTGTCCATGGTGTTTACAGCATGACTGGGTGCCATGGTGCATTCATCAATAAGAAGTTGTGCCTTTTTAATGGTTTTAGCAACTTCACTCTTTATATCGAGTCTAGAAATTGAAGTTTCATTTAATGGAATTGGTAATTTATATTGGGAATGAAAGGTTCGTCCACCGAGAATTAAGTTTGCAGCAATTCCTGTAGATGCTGTGGGTAAAACAGTACCACCACGACCTCTAATATAATGTATGAAAACTTTATACAGATGTTTTCCCACTACCACCTGGACCCGTGGTCAGCAAACTGTGGCTCATGAGCCACATGCGGCTCTTTGGCCCCTTGAGTGTGGCTCTTCCTAAACCTTAGGAGTAACCTAATTAAGTTAATAACAATGTACCTACCTAAATAGTTTAAGTTTAAAAAATTTGGCCCTCAAAAGAAATTTCAATCGTTGTACTGTTGATATTTGGCTCTGTTGACTAATGAGTTTGCCGACCAATGACCTGGACCATCCAAGAAAAAGCATTTGGGGTGTACAGTTTAATCCTCGATGGCTGAAGTTATAGTCTGAAAGGTTGCCAACTGTTCGTCATTCAGAGAATTTATCAAGACCTCTGCCTGTTGTCACTCATACGATTCATCACATGTATTTGCATTCATTAATAAAGGATAGTCTGGAAGTTTGAAATATAAACATTTCATTCCATGCAATGTGAATACCTCCTGGATTTTGTTAAGGGCATGCGTTTCACAGTTTACACAGGCACCTTCTCTATGGTGTAATTTCCAACAGGAATCTTCAATAAAATGAGATTTATTCTCATCCCATAATTTGTCTGCAGCAGCAGGACATCCAAACACACATATGTATGCAAAAAGTTGCCGTAGTTGTTTGGGCATATTAAGGATGATTGCATCGTCAATCGTATCTTTCCAGATAGTGTTGTCAAGTAATAATCCTTGGTGTTTAGCAGCTTCATGAAATGTATCATAAGTTACAACTCCTACAGTTCGCAGATCATCAAAACTTATCGCACCGTTTACATGCAGAAACAAAAGTCTAAGGTAATATTGTTCTGGTTGTCTAAAGCTCACAGTGAACAGTCTACCTAATACTTTATTCCCACCCTTTCGGCGTTTTGTCCACAAAGAACTATTAAGTACATAATGCTGTGGAATCCCCCAATAATAATAATTACGTGCATCAGAATCTTCTCTATTCAATAAGAACCAAGCCATCAAAATTGAGTTATGCCTTTTAGCCCTATCTAAAACTTTAGCAAATTCATCGGCATGAAAATACAAATTCTGATCATTTGGCAAATGAATAGATAATCTTCTAATTGCATGAGATTGGTCATGTATTCGCATTGCAAAGTCTCCAAACAGCCTCAGGAGCGCTCACATACCTGGAGTCAATGAAGTCCTGTACTTCATCATGATTGATAATATTTTTTTTCAGAAATTTGAATATTTGCACAATCATGCCCTTTATGGATGTATTTAAATAGATATTTGACACTTTTAATTGATGCAGACTTCAACATTTATATGACAGTTATATTTGAGGCACAAATACGGGTTATAAGGGACAATCCAAGTATTACTGACGATTTTATTTCCAACAGAAATGGTATTACCAGATCTTCATTTGTATTTGAGATATACATCAATATTTCCAATGGTTGCATTTTGAAATTCTTTTGGATATCCCTTCAAACATTTTCCATACATGGACTGTTTGGATTTTGTATTCCACATGATCCATGTACCATATTTGATTTTATAATGTAAAAAAGTCGAGGACACTGGTCCTCATCTGGAATTTCTGCCTTAACTATATGGTCAATGTCATCTCCTGAACGTAATTTGGACTCATTACCTAATATCAATATTACGTGAGTGTGAGGCATTCCACGTTTCTGAAATTCAATGACATGAATTTTAGCTATTACTTTGCCAAATAAATGGAATTTACAGATATTTAAAAGAGCATTCAGCTTAATATTAAAAACTCTGGCTACCACGTCAGGTCTGTTTTCAACTTTTTGCCAGCATTGTAAATTGTTTGCAATATCTGCCCATTTGGGGTTGCACGTCATGGTTATGAATAAATCAGGATTGCCATACCTCATTATAATTGCCATAGCATCCTCATATCGCTGCTGCATATTTCTGGGACTACCCTCAAAAGATGATGGAAGTATTATCATCTTACCAATCGGCACATTGTCCTTTTAAGATTTAGATTTGAGATAATCCATCAAGCCACTATATTTTTCAACTCTCAACTTATATTGGTTTGCTTTGATGAAATTTATCCAATTGGCCTCCATTTTTGAATACTAATCTACAATAAACTGTTGAGTTAATTTTCCTGCATTTAAAATAGGATTGAACGTGTCCCTCACAGAGAGATGAAATCCATAATACTGCATTTGTGTGACTCGTGTCCTTACATGTTGTCTAGTATTATTGTTGACTACACTGTTGTCTCTGAGTCTTAATACAATATCTGTTCCCCAGCCTTTTTCACCATGTGGAAAAAGAATAGGATATGTCATTGCCTCTAATGTAGGAAACAGGATACTGATTTGTTTCATTTCAGTGGCACTTGGTTTATTAGAATCTGGTTTACAATGAATGAGCAAGTCCCTTTCAAAAGGAGGTTCCCCATCTTCGTTTCTGAATATGACAGCACCTTTGGTTACACGGGGAGAATTATATCTACCTGGGTCACTGTTACGATCGTATTTAATTGCCAGTCACTTCTGTGGGAGTAATACCTTTTGCTGCTGCTTCAGATTGGGCTTCCTTTTCTACCTCATGTAGCATCTTGTACGATTTTGTTAATTCATTTATTTCATGCATGAGGTTGTTGATGTTGATCATGAGTCTTTCTGAGCAGCCCTGGTTTTCTGGCATTGCTAATCTTTTACTTGTAGCTTTGGCTGTATCCAAAATATAGAGTTGAGCAAACTTCCGAGAAACACCATCCGGAGGATGTAAAGTTCCAGTATGGTGATAAACTTGTCCGTGTATTCTAAAACAGTATGGCCCATATCCTGATGGCGATGCAATATCTGCACCCATGGAAGCAAAAGCAAAAGAACTATTTATGGATTGAATATTTTCCATGAAATTTTTACTGTCAGAATCTTCATTTGTCATTAATCTTTTAAAATTCGCTGGGTAATCTGGAAAATGTATATCATTTGGACAGACTTTCCCTTTGCTACAACATCGAGTAAATTTCCCATTAGATGGTTTTTCATCAGAGAAATTTAGTGATAGGCAAAACTGACATCTAACAGTCATTCAACCACAACTATGTTCGAGGATTGCATCCTCATGTACTCCATTTTCCCTGAGAAGGCAGTTCCTACCGGTATTGGTAGTACTTGTTGATGACTGTTCTCTCGACATATTGTGTCGTCGCCACCGCCTTCTTTCAACTTCAAAGGCACGCTGGTCTTTAGACATTTTCTGTCGATAACGCTGGTGTTTTTCGGCATCAGAACGGCGTTTTTCCAGTAACTGGTGTTCAGATACATCCTGTTGCAGGCACCGCCTTCTTTCAAAATCAGACGCACACAGCTCTGCAGACACTTTCTTTTGATAACGCCGGCACCTTTTGGCTGCAGAGCTACATTGTATCAACAGTTGTTCTTCAGACATAGTCCCACCTCTCTACTGTCGCGGTCTGAGATGCAGATAAATGAGAGTCCTGTCTATCAGGCCGCTGAGAGCTGTCTGACCAATGCCTGATTCTGTGGGGGTGGGACTTCCTCCTCCCTGCTGTCAGTTACCACAGCTGTGATGAGGAAGCTGGGGTGAGAGAGGGAGCCGAGCCCACCAAGCCGCCCTCTCACTCTTGCTCTGCTCTATGTCCAGCAGTCTCCTGCTCTGGCAAGTCCTCTAAACCTCCCACTCTCTGCCGACATCCCAGGAGTCCACAAGCGTGGCTAAGTGCTAGGGGCTGTGCCTCCCCAACCGGCAAAAGTCCTGGAAGCCCGCAGGCGTGGCTACGGCCTCACCTCCCGGGGCCAGCAAAGGTACTGGGAGCCTGCAGTCGTGGCTAGGTACTGGCAGCCGCGCCTCCCTGACCAGCCAAAGTCCCAGGAGCCCACGGACGTGGCTACAGCCTCGCCTCCCGGGGTCAGCGAAGGTCCCAGGAGCCCGCAGCCGCCTCCTGGGGTGCTTGACACCTGCATATTCAAATTAACCGCCATATTTGTCAGATAATTTGCATAGTCACTCAGATTGGCTTGAGTGTAGCAGAGGGACGGTTAATTTGCATGTTTCTCTCTTATTATATAGGGTTATATTGAATTTTATCAAATGGTCTTTTCTGCATGCACTGATATTTATTCTCTTTGATGTTATTTTACACAAATATCTTAATTTACTGCTAAAATTTTCTAATGTTAACCCATCCTACAATCCTTAAAAAAAAAAAGCCAATTTTGCTTTTTACCAATATTACTTTATAACATTATGGATACTACTATTATTTTTATATTGAATTTATGTTATATTTCAAATTAAATTAGCCTGATTCTCCTTTGTTGTTTGGTTTAGTCTATCTCCCTATGGAAATTATACACTCACTAGAGGCTCAGTGCACGGATTCGTGCACAGGTGGGGTCCTTCAGCATAGACTGCAGGGATCAGGCCAAAAGTGGCAGTCCAACACCGCCTGCCCCTCCTACTCATCCCAGCCCCACTGCGCCTGCCAAGACTGCCACTTGTTAGGCTCGCTGCTGCTCCACTGCAGTCTCCAGGCTGCGGCGGCTAGCCGTGAGCCCTGCGTCTCACGGCGCTCCCACTGTGGGACTGCACTGACCACAAGGGGGCAGCTCCTGCATTAAGCGTCTGCCTCCTGGTGGTCATTGCGCATTATAGTGACCAGTCCTTCGGTTGCTTCAGCTTTTATATCTATAACAACAAAAGTGTAATATGCTAATTAGACTGGACATTCTTCTGGACAACCTTCTGGACGAAGCCAGGGCTGCGAGGGCTGAGGTGGCCACTGCGGTGGGCGGGGGCTGAGGCAGTTGCCATGAGAGCGGTGGCCGAGCCCCTTGCACGAATTTTGTGCATTGGCCCGCTACAATTCTGTGAATCATTCCTTTCTTTCTATAATCTGCAAAGCTTACTGAATATAAAGTTATATGCCACTTAAATAGTTAATAGAAATCTCCTGGTGTTAAGTTTAAATTCTTTTGTGGTCAGTTTGAGTACTGCTGCTGATGCTGTTATTGTTACTACTAGAAGCCTGGTGCACAAATTCATGCATGGGTGGGGACCCTCAGGGTGGTCTACGGAGATCAGGCACGAGCTTGCACCCCCCAGCCTCACAGCCCCACCTGGCATTTCGCCTTGGCCTGATGCCACTGTCTCAGCTGCTTCACCATCCCGCCTATGGGGCAATTGGTCAGGGCACGGCCGCCTGCCCAGCTCCCTCAGCCTCTGGGAGCCTGGTGGCGGCCTCACCCCCAGCCAACGCAGCTGGTCGCAGTCTGTGGGGCAATCAGGCCCCCACTTGCATCCGCCTTGGCTTGGCGCCATCCGCTCACCTGTTCCACCATCCCGCCGCAATCCCACTCTCATCAGGACCCATCAGGGATGGCAGCACCTCCACTGCCACCCGCTGCCAGCACCACGTCGCTGACACCCACCTTGTTCCGCAACGGCCCCTGGTGGTCAGTGCACATCATAGCGAGCGGTCAAATTCCTGGTCAAATGACCACCGGAAGGGACAATTTGCATATTAGGTTTTCATTATATAGGATTGTAAGGAAAGAAGAGTTTTTGTTTATGGACAGATTTTTTTAATATATTTTATTGATTTTTTTTTTTAGAGAGGAAGGGAGAAGCAGAGGGATAGAGAGTTAGAAACATCAATGAGAGAGAAACATCGATTCAGCTGCTTCCTGCACACTCCCTACTGGGGATGTGCCCGCAACCCAGGTACATGCCCTTGTCCGGAATCGAACCTGGGACCCTTCAGTCCGCAGGCTGACGGTCTATCCACTGAGCCAAACTAGTCAGGGCAATGGACAGATTTTTAAATAAATTTCTTTTATTGGTCAAAGATTAAGGTTTTCTCTCTTGAAACAAATTGGGAAAGTTATACTTCCAGTAATTTGTTTAGTCTAATTCCAATATGTCTGCATAAAATATTGTTCATATCGTCTTTGGATCTTTATTGTCAGCTGTCCCGCCTTTCATTCTAAAATTGTATATGTATTGATACCATCTCCCTTTTTCTGATTCACCTTGTCAAGGGTTTGCCTACTTAATATACTTTTTAAATTACCAACTTTGGGTTTTTATAGCATGTCACCATGTTTTTTATTGTTTTCTTTTCCTTACGTATCTTGTATACTTTGATATTTTTATAACTTCTTGAATGGGCACTTAGCTATAAAGTTAGATTAAAAAACATTTTAAGCCCAGCTGGCATGGCTAAGTGGTTGAGCGCTGACCTATGAACCAGGAGGTCATGGTTCAATTCCTGGTCAGGGCACGTGCCCAGGTTGCAGGCTCAATCCCCAGTAGGGGTGTGCAGGAGACAGCCCTATTAATGATTCTCTTTCATTGTTGATGTTTCTAGCTCTCTTGCCCTCTCCCTTCCTCTCTTAAATCAATAAAAATATATTTTTAAAAAAATATTTTGTTGATACAAGTTTTAATAGCATCATTAATGATTATTTCTAAATATATTATAATTGCCATTATGATTTATTCTTTTGACAGAATCAGTATGATTGCTAAATTTTTTAGTCTTATGTTTCATACCCTCAATATTCTTACAAACTATTGGTCTGATTTATACTCACTAAGAAACGTGTTACAATCACCCACCAAACTGACTTTGTTTCTTTCTCTTTATATTTCTCTTAATTTATGCTTTACATACAGTAAAACTTAGGTTCTTGAACTTAATTGGTTCCAGATGGCTGTTAGAAAAGTGATTTGTTCAAAAACCAAATCACTTTTCCCATTAGAAATAATGTAAGTTAAATCAATCCATTCCAGACCTCCAAATGAGTCTCTGCTTTAACCTTTCTTATATACAATACATCTAGTGTACTGTTTAATCTATAAATAAACACTTTAAAAGCAAAAAGAACATGAAACATAAATGAAAATTTAACAGAAAGGAAATGAAATGTACAGTAAGAAGTGGTGACACTGTACATATTAAATAAAAATAAGCAGCAACAAAGACAAACATAAACATGAAAATAACCACAGCACAATTTCCTGAGATGTTAACAATGCAAGATTTAGCAGCAAACTGTTTCATACTTATGCATTCTCTCCTTTGTTGCCTGAGAGACATGCGACTGATCATACAGGTATCAGCATAAAAGGGTTGTTGGGTCAAGAACCTAAATTTTGTTCAACAGCCGATACATTTTTCCCCCCATGAACAACTTGGTTGATAACTGAATTGTTCAAGATAAGAGACGTTCAAGAATCAAGGTTCCACTTTATTTGGAGCTTATGTAAATACAAATTTAGGTATCTTCTTGCAAACTAAGCCATGTTACAAATCTGTTCTTTACCCAGTAAAAACTATTATGTCTAATAGTAATACAAGCTACCTCAGTTTTCTGTCAGTTGGCATGTATCTGGCAGTCTTTTTTCTATGCTTTTATTTTTCAACATTTTTGTGACAGTATTTTTGTTATCTCTTATTAACAATGACCAGCTAGGTTATTTTTAATCTAATCTGACAATCTGCCTTTACGTACTAAATTTGGGCAATTTACATTATAATTCTTTTTATTGTTAAGTCTTAAATTTTTAACTTGAATACTTCATTTTAAGTTCAAAGATAATCAACAGCTCTATACTCTTGATGATCACCAAAATCCTATCACTCACGAACTCTATTCAAACTTTTTCTTAAAAAATCCTCATGTACTGATGTTTATTAATTTCAGAGAGAGGAAGGGGAAGACAGAAACATCAATGTGAGACAGAAACATTGATAGGTTGCCTCCTGTGTGTGCCCAGACCCAGGACCGAAACAGCAACCTAGGTAAGTGCCCTAACCAGGAATCGAACCCACAACCTTTTGGTGCAGGGGTTGACACTCCAACTTACTGAGCAAACCCAGCCAGAGCTCTGTTCAATCTTATATACTATTTGCATCCAATGTTTTGAGATCATTTTCTTAATCTTTTAATTAATCATTACTAGTATAATCATTATTGCTATAGGTGTATTATATACTAGAGGCCCAGCGCACAAAATTCATGCACAGGTACAGTCCCTAGGCCTGGCCTGTGATCAGGGCCATCTTCCCCAGCTGCCCGCAGTCGGCCCCACCCCCCGCCGCCACCCATCCCCGGTAGCCTGTTCACCATTAGGTGATCGGTGCCTGACGGCCAGGGGAAGGGACCGAGAGGTCAGCTGTTCCCGCCCACTCGCTGGCCCTGCCTGACCATGGGTGGCCATCAGGCAACTGGAGCCTGCTGGCCAGGGAAAGGGACCAAGAGGCGGTCAGTGCGCCTCAGTGACTGGTCCAGCAATCCTTCTGCCGTTGGGGTCAATTTGCATATTACCCCTTTATTATAGGATAGAGGCCTGATGCACGGGTGGGGACTGGCTGGCCTGCCCTGAAGGGAGCCCCAGATCGGGGTGGGGGGCACCCACTGGGGGGCGGGGCCGACTGAGGTGAGGGGCTGGCAGGGGTTTGCAGTCTGGCCATGCCCCTGGCTTTTCAGGAATGACGTCTGGAATTCTTCTGATCTATACAGCCTAAGTAGCATATTACCCTTTTATCGGTATAGACTAGTGGCCCGGTGCAGATTTGTGCACATTGAAAGGAAATTAATTAGAAGAAATATTTTAATGTCGCTCTTCGCCCTTTCTCTATAGCAGAAGGGTCAAAGATGAAAGATAATTAGTAAACTGCATACCAGCAAGAGCTTTATATGTATCATGCATGTGCGAGCCAATGTTTATTTTTCAATTGCCCAGTGCATGTCATACGTACTGGCTGGTCAGTCCGTCAGTTGGTCAGACAGTTGTATGGTCGGTCACTTAACCTTTTATATAGAGATCTTATTTAGAGGATTTCTGTGTTCACCAATATTTTTTGTACCTCACTCCATTTAAATTCAATTTCCATCATTCTAAAGTGCTCACAAAGCAGTTCTTTCAGGATCTATTGACAAATGAATACTTACTGTCTTAATTTCACTCAAATTAGAAATGAATACACACCCACAATTTATTTTATCTTAGCACTATAGAAATAAAGTTCCATTATCTTGTCATCTATCTATGCTACCAAAAAGTCAGCAGTTTAAACTTTATTCCATGGTTAATGATTATGTCTTTTACTTCTGGATGGTTTATAGGTTATTAATGTTTTGGCATTCAACAACTTCTCCAGTATGTGCTGGGACTGTAATTTATTTTTATTTATTCAACTCATGAGGCTTTATTCCCCCTAGCACACAAATTAATTTATTTCATCAATTCTGCAACATATTAAGCAAATTTCTATTTCAAAATTTATAAAGTACTATTTGTTGCTTTGAAATCACTATTAAACATATTAGACCTTTTTATCTATCTTTCATGTCTTAGCATCTTTTATGTTTTCTTTATCTCACTGTGGTTATAAAATTTCCTCAGATCGATCTCCCAGGTTTCTAAATATCGTTTCTAACCCAATAAATATTTTAATGATAATGACCCATTTTTTCATTTCTATTTTTTCCCTAACTTCCTTCTCCTCCTTTCATATATATACTAGAGGCCTGTTGCACGAAAAGATTCGTGCAATAGGCCTTCCCTTCCCCTGGGTGCCAGCACCGGTTTTCCTTCTGCACCCGGAACCCAGGCTTTCGCTCTGGCCGGAGCCACCTTCCAGCCTTAACTTAGCTGCTCAGGCAGCCGGAGCTGCCTTCCAGCCTTTCACTGCTCAGGGGACCGAAGCCGCCTTCCAGCCTTAACTTAGCTGCTCCGACAGCCGGAGCCACCTTCCAGCCTTTCACTGCTCTGGGGGCCGGAGCTGCCTTCCAGCCTTTCGCTGCTCTGGCAGCCAGAGCCCCCTTCAGTCTTTGCTCCGCCGCTTGGCACCTACGTATGCAAATTAACCTCCATCTTTCTTGGTGGCTAATTTGCATATTGCCCTGATTAGCCAATGGGAAGTGTAGTGAAGGTACAGTCGATTACCCTTTTTGTCTTTTATGAGATAGGATATGGCTATTGTGTTTTTTAGGTTCTTCTTTATGTCTTTAATCCTTTTAAGGATGTCATCTTTAGTCTTTTCAATGTATAAAATGGTATGTCTTATAAATCTAATCCTAGCGTGATGTCAGAGGAATGGTGGCGTGAGAGCGCACTATGACTTCTCCCCCTTGTACTTTCAACAAGTTAACCAACTATAATTCAACAAAGAAATCCCCATTCAACACAGACGCAAGTCTGGGAGACCCATGCATTGAAAGATCTAAAGGTGGGCAACCAGGAATAAAGGGGAAGATGTGAGGAAAGCTCAGAAGGCCACGAGAGACAGCCGTGCAACGTGAAGCTCCCGGCTTGGCCAGGAGAGGGGAGAAAGCCAGCAGTAGCAGGCACTTCCTTTGGCTGGAATGGTGAGGAAGTGAACAGTGTCTGATTCAGCAGACGCCTGACAGAGCAGGTTCTCTCATGGGGCTCTCCACTCGCAGTATGGGCAGTGATGTTTCAGACAAAGAACCTAAACCACAGAGCCCTGCTGCCACTTGGACTCCCAAAACTAGCCTCCCTGGTGCCCTTAGAGCTGTGTCTAGGAGCATATTATATGTAAACTAAGAGCTAATGCAGCAGAAGCACTGTTTCCTCTGTGACTCATCCTCGACAGTGCTTGGGATGGAGTCGCCTATATGGTGAGTAAACAAAACCCACCCACAAGCAGCTCGGCTATACTGTCTTATGGAGGTTCAAGACTAGGAGATAATGGAGCTAAAAGAAATCTTGCAATTCAGCACCATCTACTGGAAAATAGAAAGACCACTTCAGGAAAAGCTTCTATTGGTCATACTTACAGGGAGATAAATGCCTAGAAAGTGATATTGGCAAATACCATGAATAACCATGATAACGAGAATGACCAGAAAGAAAATGAAAAATCCTCAGTAAGCAAGCTGGACACAAGGAAATATGTAATATAAATGACAGTGATTTCAAACTGTGGTTCTGAAAATCTCAACGAGATGTGAGAAAATGCACTCAGGAAAACAAATCAATGAACAAAACGAGTACTTTACCAAACACATTGAAATTTTAAAAAAGAACCAATCAGAAATCTGAGAAATGAAGCACGCAATTAAGGAGATTAAGAGTGAACTAATGAGCACAGAAAACAGAGCCAACCAGATGGAGGAAAGAATTAGTGATATCAAAGATAGGAATCTAGAAATGACACAGAGGGAAGAAAAGAGAGAACTGAGCATAAAGAAAAATGAAAGAGCTCTATGAGAACTATCAGACTCCATCAGAAAAAGCAATATTAGGATTATAGGTATTCCTGAGGAGTAAAAGGGAACAGGGAACAGAGGCTTTATTCAAACAAATAGTGGATGAGAACTTCCCAAACCTATGCAAAGAACTAGATCCTCGAATCCAAGAAGCACACAGAACACTAGTTACCTCAACCCAAAGAGGCCCTCTCCAAGGCACTAGGTATTGAAGCTATCAAAAATTAATGACAAAGAAAATATTCTCAAAGCAACCAGAGAAAAGAAAGAAGTGACCTACATAGGAAAACCCAACAAAATGTCATTCAACTTCTCAGCAGAAACTCTAAAGCCAAAAGAAAGTGGAACCAAATATTTAAACATCTGAAATAGAGAAATTACCAGCCACAAATAATATATCCAGTAATATCATCCTTTAAATGTGAAGGAGAAATAAAGACGATCCCAGACATATAAAAGTTGAGGAATTTTATCACCAGAACACCTCCATTGCAGGAAATACTCAAGAGAGTTATTATACTTGAAACTAAGAACATAAGGTCACAACACTAAGAGTAAGATCACCAAAAAACGTAGAGCATAAACAGGGGTAGTTTGTGGCAACAAAAATATAAACGGAGAGGGGTTAAAGGTATAAACTGGAAAAGGAGGATGAAAAGCAGATGCACTCAAAGAAAAAAATAGAAAAACTATAGTATATATACAGGTTTATTTTTAATAAACCTAATAGTAACCTCCCACAAAAATCCCTAAACCAGAACACATAGTGTAAAAAAAAAGAAGAAACACAGAAAAGAAGTATGAAATACCACCAAACAAAAATGACAGAAAAACAACAGAAACTAATTAATGGAGGCATAGAGATACCAGAAAACCGAAGATAAAATGGCTATAGTAAATCCTCATACATCAATAATTACCCTAAATGTAAATGGTCTAAATTCACCAATAAAAAGGCACAGAGTAGCAGAGTGGATCAAAAAACAAAACCCAACCATATGCTGCCTGCAAGAGACACATCTAAGCTGCAAAGACAAATTCAAAGTAAAAGGGTAAAAAATAATTATCCAAGGAAATAGCATCCACAGAAAAGCAGGGGCAGCCATACTTAAATCTGACAGTATAGATTTAAAGAAAAATAGATAATATGAGACAAACATGGACACATCTATAATAATAAAAGCATAATATGCTAATTAGACTGGACGTCCTTCTGGGATGAAGCCAGGGCTGCAGCTGTGAGATTGAGTCAGCCGCAGCTAAGAAGGCCTACTCTTGCACAAATTTCATGCATCGGGCCTCTAGTTATAATGATAAAGCAGACACTACATCAAGAAAACAACACTTCCTAATATATATGCACCCAACCAGGGAGCATTGAAATATATAAAACAACTATTCACAAAACTAAAGGGAGAAACAGATCAAAAGACACAGTTGGGTCCTTTAATACTACATTGACAGCTCTAGAGAGATCAATCAAAGAGAAAATCAATAAAGAAATATTGGCGTTAAATGAAACACAAAACCAAATAGACATAATTGACATTTACAGAACCTTTTATCTCAGAACATGAGATTATACATTCTTCTCCAGTGCACATGGAGCATTCTCTAGGATAGACCAAATGTTGATTGGGTCACAAAACTAGCATCCACAAATTCAAGAAGGTTGAAGTCATACCAAGTTCATTCTCCAACCATGATGTCTTGAAATTAGAAATCAACTGCAAAAAGGAAGTAAAGAAACCCAAAAATACATGGAGACTAAAGAATAAGCTCACAAAAAAATGACTGGGTCAAAGAAGAAAGAAAAGATGAAATCAAAACATATATAGAGACAAATGAGAATGACAATACAACAGATCAAAACTTCTGGAATGCTGTGAAAGCAGTAATAAGAGAAGTTTATCTCATTACAGGCCTATCTAAAAAAAAAAAGAAAAGAAAAAGAAAGGAGAGAAATCCCATGTAAACAACCTTACATCACATCTTTAAAAACTAGAAGAGGAAGAACAAAAGCAACCCAAAGTCAGCAGAAGGAAATATAAATTACAGCAGAATTGAATGAAATGTAGAGAACAAAAGCATTACACACAAATTTTAATAAAACAAAGAATATTAGGAAAGGCTATATGCCACCAAATTCAAGAACCAAGAAGAAATGGGTAAGTTCCTAGAAATATATAACCTTTCTAGATTAACTCATGAAGAATTGGAAAATTTAAATAGACCAATCAATAGTGAGGACATTGAAACAACCATCAAAAACCTTACGAAAAAACAAAAGTCCAGGGGCAGTGGCTTCACCAGTGAATTCTACCAAATGTTCAAAGGAGACATAAAACCTATCCTTCTCAAACTTTTCCAAAAAATTGAAGAGGGAATACTTCCTAACATGCTCCATGAGGCCAATATAACTCCAATACCAAAACCTGGCAAAGATAACACACACAAAAAAGAAAACTACAGACCAATATCTCTGATAAATAGAGATGCAAAAATCCTAAATAAAATACTAGCATATTGAAAGCAACAGTACAACCAAAAAATAATACATCATGATCAAGTGGTGTTCTTTCCAGTGGCACAAGGATGGTTCAACATACTCAAATCAATCAATCTAATACACACATTAACAAAAGAAAGGATAAAAATCATGTGATCTTATCAACAGATGCAGAAGAAGCACTTGATAAAATACAACATCCATTTATGAGGAAAACACTCAATAAAATAGGAATAGAAGGAAAGTACCTCAACATAATAAAGGCCATCTATCATAAACCCTCAGCTAATATCATACTCAATGGTGAAAAATTGAAACCTTTTTCTGTAAGGATGTCCACTCTCATTCAACATAGTACTGGAAGTCCCCGCCAGACCAATAAGGCAAGAGAAAGAAATAAAAGGCATCCAAATAGGGAAGGAAGAAGTCAAACTGTCACTTGTTGTAGATAGAAAACCCTAAAGACTCCATCATTAAACTATTAGAAACAATAAATAAATACAGTCAAGTTGCAGGATACAAAAATCAATGTGCAAAAATCCACTGCCTTCAAAACAAACAAAACTTCAGAAAAAGAAGTGAAAACAAACAAACAAAAACAAAACAAAACAATTCCTTTTGCATTTGTAACCTAAAGAATAAAATACCTAGGAATAAACTTAACATTAAGAATGTGAAAGACCTATATACTGAAAATCGGAAAGCATTATTAAAAGAGATTGAAAAGGACACAACAAAATGGAAAATATCCCATGCTCATGGATTGGAAGAATCAACACAGTTAAAATGGCCATATTACCCAAGCCAATATACAGATTTAATGCAATCCCTATTAAAATCCCAATGTCATTTTTAAAGAAACAGAACAAGAAATCATTAGATTTGTATGGAACCACAATAGACCCCAAATAGTCAAAGCAATCCTGAGAAAAAAAGAACAAAGCTGGAGGTATCATGCTGACTTCAAATTATACTACAGAGCTAGCTATGATAATGAAAACAGCATGGTATTGGCAGAGAAAAAGACACAAGATCAATGCAACAGAATAGATCCCTGCTATAAAACCACATGTATATAGACAGATATTTTTGACAAAAGAAACAGAAACACACAGTGGTGTAAAGACGTTCTCTTCAATAAATGGTGCTGGGAAAACTGAAAAGCCACATGCAAACGAATGAAACTGCATTACAGTTTGTCCCCACGTACAAAAGTTAATTCAAAATGGATCAAAGACCTATCCTATCTAATAAAAGAGAAACATGGTAATTAGCCGTACATCCGCTACCCTTCCCATTGGCTAATCAGTGAGATATGCAAATTAACTGCCAACCAAGATGTCTCCAGCAGCCAGGCAGCTGAGAACAGGAGGTTTGGTTGCCCCAGCGATGAAGGAAGCCGAGGTTCCCCACCTGGGGCTGCAGGGCTCTGAGCTCCTGAAGCAACAGCTCCAAAAGATACAATGTTTCAATTATAAAAGCTAAAAGATGGCGGTTCATTTGCATACTCAGGCTCCAAGCGGTGGAGCGAAGCCAAAGAGCCCTGAAGCCGCAGAGCAGAGAGGCCTCACTGCCCGGGGATCAGCAGAGCCGGGAGGCCTCCCGCCCCGGGATCAGGGGAGCTGAGAGGCCTCAGGGCCCCGGGATCAGCGGAGCTGAGAGGCGTCCCGCCCCGGGATCAGCAGAGTTGAGAGGCCTCTGGCCCAGGGATCAGCAGAGCCTGATGGAAGCCCTGTGTGTTTATGCACCCTGGGGGTGCAGAGGTCCTGTCCTAGGCAGAGGCCAATGGCGAAACTTCCAACTCTGAGAAGCAGCCTGGGGGCTGGAAGGCGGCTCCTCTGACCTCAGTACTGGAGTCCCACCACTCCACCAGGAGAGAAGCAGAGAAAGGCCGGAGCCTCCCTCAAGGTGACCAGAAATCCCCACCCACATCAGGCAGGCTGCTGGAACTGTTCGTGGAGGACTCACTTCCAAGCCCAGCCGGTGGCCCTGCTGCAGCCATGGCACTCCAGGGTGCAGGCCCCAGCGGGATGCGGGGTGGCGGCGGGGGCGCCTTGAGTCCTGGGCTCCTTGCCTGCCTTCCAAGGCTTCCTCCTGCTTTAGGGCCTCGCCCTCCGCCAGCCTCCTCCTCCCCAGCTCCCAGAGCAGAGGACCCACCGAGGGCGCTCCCCGCTGGCTGAGGGGGTGAATGGAGCGGCGGGGACTCCCGGGTGAAGGGGCACCCTGGAGAGGAGACCCGACACCTCCATGCCCCGCTCCTGTTCAGGAACATCCCCAAGATCGCGTGTCTGCACCACGGGCATTGGGGCAGCGTGATGGCGCCGATGGTGGAGAAGGTGCTGCACACGCGGCGGCTGCTGCAGCCCGGGACCTCCTCAAAGGCTTCAAGATGTTCGGTCCCTCTTCAAGCCCTACATCCGGTGCTGCATGGAGGAGGAGGGCTGCATGGAGTACATGCGCAGCCTGCTGCGCAACAACAACCTCTTCCGGGCCTATGTGATGTGGGCCGAGAAGCACCAGCAGTGCCAGCAGCTGAAGCTGAGCGACATGCTCGCCAACCCCCACCAGCAGCTCACCAAGTACCCGCTGCTGCTCAAGTCAGTGCTGAGGAAGAGGGACGAGCCACGTGCCAAGGAGGCCGTCATCACCATGATCAGCTCCGTGGAGCGCTTCATCCACCACGTGAACGCGTGCATGCGGCAGCAGCTGGCCGGCATGGTGAGCTGCATGGACACCTACGAGGTGGTGGAGGGTAGCAACGACGAGGTGGACAAGCTCCTGAAGGAATTTCTGCACCTGGACCTGACCGTGCCCATCCCAGGTGCCTCCCCAGAGGAGACGCATCAGCTGATGTTGGAGGGCAGCCTGAGGATGAAGGAGGGAAAGGACAGCAAGATGGATGTGTACTGCTTCCTCTTCATGGACCTACTCTCAGTTACCAAGGCAGTGAAGAAGGCTGAGGGGACCAAGGTCATCAGGCCACCACTGCTGATGGACAAGATCGTGTGCCGGAGCTGCGGGACCCTGGCTCCTTCCTCCTCATCTACCTGAACAAGTTCCACAGCGCCGTGGGGGCCTACACGTTCCAGACCAGCGGGAAGGCTCTGTGCCAGGGCTGGGTGGACTCCATTTACAATTCCCAGAACCAGTTGCAGCAGCTGCATGCATAGGAGCACGCGGGCAGCCAGCAGCACCTACAGAGCCTGGAGGAGGAGGAGGAGGAGGAGGAGGAGGAGGAGGAGGAGGAGGAGGAGGAGGAGGACGAGGAGGAAGAGGAGGAGGAAGCGGAGGGTGGGGAGAGTAGTACTTCCGCCGCCAGCTTCCCCACCATCCTGCGCAAAAGCAGCAACAGCCTGGACACCCAGCACTGCGCCTCGGACAGCTCCACGGAGGCCCTGGCCGTGGTGGTGCTGGAGCCAGGGGAGACGCTCTCCTCTCCCGAGTTCGAGGGCGGCCCCTTCAGCTCCCAATCGGACGAGATGTCCCTCAGTACCACCGCCTCATCTGTCACACTGACCAGCGAGCTGCTGGCCCTGGGCCCCGGGGAGGGCAGCTCCTGCTCCATGGACTCCACCTACGGCACCCTCTCCTCCACCTCCTTGCAAGACTTTGCGACCCCAGCCCCTAGATTTACCACAGGCCCCTTCACCCCCGCCCTTGCCCCACCTCCGCCGCTGCCCCACTGTCCAGCTGCTGCCCCGCCTGCCCCACCTGCTCAAGTCCAAATCTGAGGCCAGTCTCCTGCAGCTGCTGGCAGGGGCCGCCACCCAGGGGGCGCCCCCAGCCCCCAGCCGCAGCCTGTTGGAACTCTGCTTGGCTGCCACAGCCACCGGAGCATCAGGACCACCCGGCTGCTTAACTCCCAGGCCCTGAGCACAGCGTGGAGCTGCCATGCTTGGAGGGCGCGGTCCGGGGCGGGCGCACATGTGCCTGGTGCAGCGGTACTTGCTGGGGAGCCGCCCGCCTTCCTGGCCGGGCCTCAGGCCCGGTGCCCAACATGGAAGGGCCGCAGTGCGGCCACCAGGCCCTGAAGGCTGCCCTGAAAGTCACACAAAGACAACCTTCTACTGGAGGGCAGGCATGTGGTGCTCTGGGAAGATGCCGGAGGTAAGGAAGGAAGGTCATGGAAGGGAACAATTGCAAGAGGAGATCCCGAAGGTTCTGAAAGCAGAGGACCAGCTCCTTGCAGACCTGAACTCTGTGTGGGCCTCTTTATCGGCCCTGGCAGTGGAAGACACAGGAGGAGGTGATGGACCGGGGCTGTGCCCAAGGAAGACTCAGGGGAAGCAACGTGTGGACAGGGAGAGGTGGAGCAGGCAGGCCCGTGCGGATCCGGCTGGAGCGCAGCCAGACCCCAAGGCAACCACCAAGCCAGGCCCCAGGGAGAAGCGAGCAGATGCCACTCCACTCTCTGGAGAAGACCATTAAGCAGAAAACTAAAGAAACCGACTTTACATCATTTCCCAGGTGGAGAACAGTTGGCATGTAAGCCCCTGACCAGTGCCCAGCCTCTCCTCTGTCTATCTCACTCTTAGGTACCATGTTCTTTGTTCTCTCTTAACTGCAACTCATTTTTAAACTAGATTGCTTTTAAAAGAAGACTAAATAAAGTTTCCCTTAAGTTATTTAGGTGGTGCTGGGGCAGCTGGGGCTGCTGGGGGCCTGATAGAAGACACAAACACGCAGCGGGAGGCCTGTACCCAGCAGCCCCAAGGCCCACCACCTTGGTGCTGGGGCTGCTGGGGCCCTGATCAAAGACCCGCAGCCCCAAGCCCCGCCATCAAGGTGCTGGGGCTGCTGGGGGTATCAGAGACACAAACCCGCAGGCCCGGCATCCAGCAGACCCAAGGCCTTCGCGGCAGCGCTAAGGAGCAGCAAGCCGAGCGGTAGGAAGCAGCAAGCAGGTGGGCAGTGAGGGAGGGATCCCGGACTGTGAGAGGGCACATGCTGGGCTAAGGGACCCCCCACCCATCCCAGTGCATGAATTTCGTGCACCGGGCCTCTAGTGTGTGTATATATATAGGACCCAAAGCAATAACTAACATAGAAGAAAACAGGTTCCAAATTTATGGACCTTGGTTGTAGAGAACCTTTTATGAATTTTATTCCAAAGGCACAAAAAGTAAAGGCAAAAATAAATGAATGGGACTATATCAAACTAAAAAGCTTTTGCACCCCAGAAGAAACTGACTGCAAAACAAAAAGGCAGCTAACCAGATGGGAGATAATATTTGCAAACAGTAGCTCCAACAAACGTTTAATTTCCAAAATATATAAAGAACTCATAAAACTCACCAAACAAACAACCCAGTCAAAAAGTAGGCAGAGGATCTGAAAATACACCTCTCCCAAGAAGACACAGGAACAGCCAACAGATATATGAGAGGATGTTCAACCTCACTGGCAATTAGGGAAATGCAAATCAAAACTACAATGAAATACCACCTCTCACCTGTTAGAGTGGTCATTATCAACAAGACAAGCAATGACCAAGTGTTGGAGAGGTTGTAGAAAAATGGGAACCCTCATTCACTGCTGGTAGGAAGGTAGACTGGTACAACCACTATGGAAAGCAGTCCGGCAATTCCTTAGAAAATTAAGAATAGAGCTACCAGAGGACTCAGTAATCCCTCTCCTGGGTATATACCCAAAAATCTCGAAATCATGTGTTCATGATGATATATGAGCCCCTATTTTCATTGCAACATTATTCACAGTGGCCAAGACATGAAAACAACCAAAGTATCCTGTGATAGTGGACTGGATAAAGAAAATATGGTACATATACACAATGGAATACTACTCAGCCATAAGAAAGGATGGAATTTCAGAACATTATAAGAGAAATAAGTCAGTAAGAAAAAGCTAAGACCCATATAAGTTCACTCATTTGTGGGATATAAAACTGAAACTCATGAACACAAACAGCAGTGTGGTGATTGCCAGAGGGAAGGGGGTCCTATTATATGATAACAGGAGAAGATTTGACTTTGAGTAGTGGGCACACAGTATTTACAGATCTTGTAACACAGAAACCCACACCTAAAACCTCTATGTTCATGTTGACCAATGTCACCCCAATAAATTGAAATTTTTTAGAAGTTAATTTCTTTATATTAAAAAAGCAAACAAACAAGCAACAACAAAAAAGATCTAATACTGCTATGTGCAGTGTCTGGGTTTCAGCACTTAGGAACTATTTTAACCATTTGGAAATTTTGCATTATGAGGTCATTTTCACTGAAGCATTAATTTGTATGAATACTGTATAGCTATAAACTTAGATTAAATCTTGCTAGAAAGAGTTTAAGTTTGCACAGATGTTTATACTGGTGATTCTTGTGGCCCTCTCTTTAATCTTGATCCTTCGTGAATCATAGAATCATATTTCCAACTGCTTACTGGAAAGTTAGTTATTTTCATGATCATAGTATCTCCCCTGCCAGGCAAATATGGAAAATGAGTTATTCTCAAAGAAAAACACACACATGTTCCCTTTGATTAACATCACTGAGGCAAGAAATTCTGTCAGCAATATATCCTCTATCTTCAAATTAGTAGAGGCTTCCCTTTTAATTTCACCCCTCCTCTTAATCTACACTAGGGCCTATTTGCTCACAGCATCTCCCAATACAAAGTTATTTAATAGCATTTCAATAACTATCAAACTCACTTCTTGAAACATATCTCATTCAAAACTAAGTTATTACAGATCAATTTTATTGATCTGTAACATGAACTAAATTATTTATTTTCATTACATTTGTGACTAATAATTGTATCATTTTTATTAAACACAATTAATATTTATCAGTATCAATGAAACAAATTCTCCAACACTAAAGTAAAAGGGTTAGGGTAAGTTGTATTTAGAACAAAAGCACGAATTCTAGGCCTTAACATTAACAGGCTTTAGATATTTTCAGTATATATTGCTACTTACCTTATGGGCAGGGACCAGATTTACCAAAACTGTATCCAAAAGCTCCTGAGATACTGTATCACCTTCACAAATAATGGAACTCATGAGGTCTACCATGTGCATATGAACTTTCTGATTGTGGCCATTGCTGAAATTCAAAATAGATATTTAGGGTGTAACTAAAATATTCATTATTTAATCATAACACGGTACTAATAAACATTACACTTTATAAAAAAGATACTAAAATATTAATTATATCAAATTCTATATATTCATTTAAAGCTTCCCTGGCTCCCAAGTCTTATAATAGTATCCAAAATCTTTTTTTAAACTACATTTCCTGGATTACTTTTCCCTAATTTTAACAAGTCTCAAAATCAAAAGTAATTAACTCAAATGCAGCTTTATATTTAACTTCAGAAAATCAAATTGTTTTGCTGAAATTCATTATAGTAATTTTAAAGAATACACAAATATTTCAACTATTCACATGAATTAAGGAGTCAGTAACACATAAGTTAATAAAAAGATAAAAATATAATCCAAGAAATATTTTTATATTGGGTATAGATTGCCTTAATGCTACTCTTGTATTATTTTCTACATCACAAATTTGATTAAGGTATATTTGTTTTTTAAAACATCTATAGAAATGTTAATGAATTCTTAAATTACAACTCTTAGCCTTCCAATATTTATAACAAACACAGCTTAAGCAGATTCATCTGTAAGTTAAAACCCTTCATATTTAAAAAAGTTATATTCCTAATAAAATTAACTTACTTTATAACTGAAAATAATGTTCTGTATAATTGTGTAAAAATTTCATTGCTATCTTCCAACTCAAAGCATATGTTATATGACTTGACCCAAGCAATGTTCTAAAATAAGAGGTAAAA
This sequence comes from Myotis daubentonii, assembly GCF_963259705.1. Lineage (NCBI taxonomy): Eukaryota > Metazoa > Chordata > Mammalia > Chiroptera > Vespertilionidae > Myotis > Myotis daubentonii. Next base: position 123,578,521 of record NC_081841.1, read on the forward strand.
AAGATGAAAGATAAACACTTTAATTAGTGCAAATATAAAAGCACAAATAATTTAAAATGCCATTTCAAGATATAATATATTGCTTACCTCAAGTAAATAAAAATACCTATTGAATTGTGGGCTCTTTGTATCCTCTAACCCCTTCAACTGCCTTGTTATAAACATAAATATATCCTTAAAAAAAAAAACACAAAGTATTGTTTAGATTATAGAATGCTAAATTAAAATATCCAATGCTAAAGCTAATTCAGCACTGGTATCTATCCTAATAAATTATAAACAACCAAAAAAAATTGCATTTGGCTGGAATTTTTTAAAAGGACATCATCATATGAAAATACCAATTATCTTACTACCCTTCATAGGAAAATAGAAAATCATTTACCATAATCTTAAAGAAGAGAAAAAAACTTCATCTTACAGCAAGTTGAAAAAATAGACCTAAAAATTGAGTGAACTAAAATTTATGCTAACTTTATCAGAATAAAAGAGGTAGCAATGACTGGGAATTGATCAGCTTTGCTAGAACAGCACCTATGTATGGTAATTATATAGCAAGAACACAATTTAGGAGCTTTAAATTCCAAAATGAAATCTCCAAGTAAAAAGACAATAGATCACAGAAGCTTAGAAATTTTAAAAAGACCCTTAAGAAGTTAACTTTTAAGCTTCCTATCTAATTGTTATAATTATTTGTTTCTCCCCACCAGTTTTCAATCTATCTCTATTCCTTGCTTTCTATTTTTGGGTTCACTCCCCACCTCTGAGTGGAGGGAGGGCAGGGGGTGATGGATGGGAGAAAATGAGTTCATGTGTCTCTTTCACGTGAATATCTCTCTCTTTTTCTCTTTCTCTCTCTCCCTCCTTCCCCTTCTCCCTGGGCCCCCACCCCCGGCTAGCTCCCTTCCACTCTCTCTAAAAAGCAATGGAGAAAATATCCTCTGGTGAGGATTAACACCAACAAAAGAGGGGAAAAAAGTTTCCCTTAGAAGTAAAATGATAAACAAGCTTATTTTTAAAAGGGAAGATATGTAATATGCTGATGACGAAGTATATTTTCAAGAAAAACACTATCAAAGTACATCCTTAAAAAATGGTTACTATGACAGTGCTGTGCAAAATATGTCTATGGGAACTGTCATGTTGACTACCTGAAGATGGAAAGGCAACAGTCATTTATAATTTCTCCAACAATCACTGACCTAAACGTGAAGTCAGGTGTAAAGGGTTTTCCCTATGACAACAATAAACTGACAGTGGAAAGGTGAGAATCAGTGTCACAATTTTCTATTATTACTACTATAGACAAAGAAAATTATAACTTTGATGCAAATAGAGTGAAAACTATTCGATAACTTAAAAACACCCTCAAAATGAATATTTTATAAGTACTGCCCCAATAAAATGAAAAAAGTATTTATAATTAAGACCCAAAAAACAGACCACAAAATATAAGATGCCCTTATTTTTTCAGCTATGAAGAAATCCAAAGACTCTAAACTCAACTCTTCAATGTTCTTCTCATATATTGTCCAGATATGTTGCTATTCTTTTGGGAGAACTTTTCATCACCCTGTAGCCTTGACATAGGTCAGATTATGAAAAATGAGAAATCCACAATAGAGGTAGAAAAAATCATGTAGCAGCACTAAGTTACACTTCCCTCTTCATGAGAATGCCAATAAGACACCTGGTGAGGAAGAGCCACAGTCAATCAAATACAATCACTCCTTAAACCAATTAAGCACTTCCAAATGAGACGTTCAAATTAGAAGTCAAGATATACACCTAGGTGTACAACTCCACAGACCAGCTCACATTAGTGAAGTCTCTGATCATTCTCAACTCTTTCAACGTTCAATTCCACTTTTAAGTAACAAATACTTGCTCCTACCACCGCCATCCTGAGATTCTTTCACCAATTAAAATGTAAAACAAGTAAATCCATCTAGATTAGGCATTCCATACTGAAATTTGGCAGACATGATCAAATAAGCAGGTTCTTCACTCCAATTATCAAGAAGCAACTGCATAAATTCAAGAATCAAGTCTTGGTTGTTTTTCAACAGAGTAAACCCAGTTCCTGACACATAATTAAGATCAATATTTGTTAAATAAAATAAACCTAAATTGACTGCTATTTTTTCACACTGGGTATTAATAATCATCCCATGGATTCATTCTCTAACCAATTTGTCACAATTATCTTTTACTGTGTCTTTTGCTGTCAGTTTTTTCTAATTTTCTCCCTAACCTACTTTATTCATTTTTCTTACTGTATGCTATTTCTACAGCTAGATTAATTGCGCTATTCTACTTTTCTCATCTTTAAAGATTTACCATGCATAAGGCTTTATTTACAACTACTATAACTAGGTCTTTTTTTATTTCATTAAAATTTTGTTCGTATTATTTTCTTCAACACAACTCACATCACACCTCACATCTTACATTAAATGGATTAGGATTCATTCATATATATATATATATATATATATATATATATATATATATATATATATATATATATATAATGTATATAAAGCCCTGCACACAAAATCACACAGCCCCGCCCACCCACATGCGCTTTACTGCACCGGCCGCCAGCCTTGCTGCGATCAGAGCCTGTGGGCTACAGGGGAGGGACCGAGAGGTGCTCCATGCACTTCATGGTGACCAGATGTTTGGTCATTATGGCCACGGGCTTTTTATAATATAGATATAGGTTTTTACTGGATACTGTCTTTTAAATAACAAACATGGTCTCTAACATGGATTTTCAAAAGAGAAAACAATTGTCCCCCAAGTAATATGGAAATAAAGCTAATGATGACATAAAAAGTATAGAATAAACACCAGAAACTGTTTTCTAAAAGCAAGTACTTAACGGGGATAGCATTATGGGAAGGAAGTTAAGTTCTAAAGAAAACAGAAGTTTAACAAAAGATTTCAGCAGCTAATGTCTAATGTCTAAGAAGCCAAAGAAATTACCTAAACACTCTAACTCCCATTTTAGTTAGAAAGATAATAGAAGTATCAGTCAATCTTGGCAGTTCTTTAAATCAGTACTTGCCTTTAGTTTATCAGGGGATGTGTAAGGAGCTTCAGGAGCATAAATCCTGAAAATATCAGCCAGGCAGCAGGCTACTAGTAGGCGAACATCTTTATCAGGATGCTTGAGAAAAAAGTCTGAAGCCAGATGTAAAGCCAGGTTTAAATAAAGCTCCTTTTCTTCTTCAGAGTCCTGGTCCATATCCATGAAAGTTTTCACAACCATCTATACAAAAACACATTAATCAAATAATGAAATCGTTCATGTACAAATAAAGTTGAAATAAAAGCCGTATTAATTGCAAAGGTTAAACTTCCAATAATTATACTTTTATTTTTCCCCTGGAAGTGTCTACCTGAGAGAACAAGATCCTTATAAAACTATAGGGTAAATAACTTTTCTTCAAAAGACTAAGTAAAATACTTTTAATTTACGCATACCTGCTAACCAGATTTTAAAAATTTAAAGCTACCCTTACATAGTGCTTCTGATCTCACTGATACAACTGGAATAAAAGGAGTATGTCTCTTCTTAAAAACAGCATCCTTTTAAAATAATATATCTAATCCTTTTAAGAGAAAAGTATACCTCTAAAGAAAAACCTAAAATGACAATTTACTTTTCCATCTAAGCCATAAACCACTACAGATACATGGATTAATATATTCAGCTAAAAAAGAATATGTAAACAGATTCAAGAAAGGATGGCAAAAATGCATCCCTAAATGTGAAAAAGCTATCCTGAGAGACTACCATAGCATCCAACAAAATATTTCTTGTGCAACAGTAAAAGATAATATGATATGGATAGTGCATTAGTAGGACTCAATAGCATGTATAGAATGAACCTACCAGAAATGGTTCCTTTTTCAAAAACGTTTACATAAAAGAAGTAGAATAAACTTAAGAATGGGGAGAAACAGCACAGTTTGAATTCTGTGAAGAGCTTTCTCTAATTTCCGTACTAGTAGTTACGATGAACCCTCAGTCTATACTATTACCACTTCAAATAAGACAACAAAATTGCCTAACTTGACATAGCACAGGAAAGGTGACCATCTGGCATCCACTAGGTGGTGCTACAAATACTAATCAACAACCAAGGCTAGCCACCAAGTATCAATGTCTAGGAATTGGTCTTGGAGACATACTGCAAGAATTTCCACTCTGCTGTAGAGCTAAACTTCTGAGTAATAAATGTCCAATGTCTTACTGAATTCTCAGAGCAGCCGTGAGAAACTGTGCCTCACAGAGTAGACCCTCAGTTCTATTATGTCAGATGCCAGAATCAACAGTAGAGTAATTCTTCCAGATGAGCACTACAGTTTCAGGGTATAATGTCCAGATTACTCTCCTAACTTTTTAATTTTATTACTTTCAAGATATATGCCTTGATGACCTAGTGTATTATGAAAAGAGACAAAGAAAAAAAGACCTATATGCAGAGAACTATTTCTTTCTCTACAGTTACATCTTACGTATTAACAAATTGTTATAATTTATAAAACTTACAGCTGTACTTGGACATGTCAAAAATTATAATCATCCCACACCAAATCCTGTTTATATTTCTCTAAGAAGTTTGCTAAAATAATGGTAAGTGTAAATTAGGAAAATTAAAGAAGATAAATTATATTAATCAGAATACAGTTGGGCATAAATGTCTACAAAAATAATGAAAGCATACTACAAATACTAAATGTAAGCACTATACAAAATATTCTAAGACTAACAAGTAAGTTTACTCAAGGGCTAGATAAGGGGGAATTCCTCACTACCGTCTACAACTTAAATAGTGTTACAAACTTATCAATAACTCATATGAGTCCTCTGAATTAAAAAAGATGTTTGAGAAAATAACATCTCTAAAAGTCGCTAAACACTAATCAGCTTATAAGTGTAGTCTCTGTGTTTAACATAAGTTTCTTAGGAAACAATAGGGTTGTTTACCTATCATTGCTGAAATACAAACAAATATGAGGAAATGAATGTATACGTTTCCCTAAAAATTCTGTAGTCAAGAGAACATAGATACACAGAAGAAAACAAAACAAAAGAAAACCCGATTCAGAATTGTAGCTTTACTATTTTTAATAAGATATATACTGGTTCCTAACTAGATAAAATATCCACATTTTGGGAAATTGAATCTGCTCAAAGATGTGTTTGCCTTTGAATAACAAACATCTGATCTTTGACATCCTAAAACTTTAAGCATAAAGGCTATAAGACTAAGACTTTATCATGAAATTTATAATAGTATTTGTATTAGGGTCCTTTTCTTATGATAAAAATAAACCACGCATCAATAGCTATAAAACAGTACTTTGCTTTAAAGTTCCTGGGCCTTCATTGATTAATTATGGCAAGTTTTTTATCTTGAAATATAAGTAAATAATGACCTATCAAGTAAAATAAATGACTCAGTTGATTCAACCAGGAGAGGGGAAAAAACACTCAAAATTTTAAAAAATCTGAACTGGTAAATCAATTTAACATTCTCCTTGGCCACTCTCTTCCTTTAACCATTTTAACAATCAAGAGACCATCACTGACATGAAGGAAAAGGAGAAATATTATTCAAACATATATGAAGAGACTCTAGCCATAGAATGACGGCCTCAGCTATAGAAGTTCACCATCAGTGTTGATTCATTCACACATGTCAAAGCAGAGAGAAAAGATACAGTAAAGCTCTTTAACCCACCCTTAAATAACTTACGAAAAAGTAAAATATAGCCTGAGTATTCAGAACAAAAATTTGAAACTTCCTTTCGAGAAAACTTTCTATAGACAAAAATGAATATGAATATTGTGGAGTTGTTCTTTATGCTCAACTATAGTAGGCCCAAGAAAATCTGAGCCTCACCTTTCTAATTGCTCTCCCATTAACAATAGCTAAGAAACACTACAGTTCTTTACTACCGCCACTCTCTGAGATCCTTTCCCTCCCATTCCCTGCTTTGATTTGCTTTTTAAAGTTACCCTAACAAGATACAGCACTAATCAAGCCCCACACCCTTAAAGGGATTTCGGGGGAAAAAACAAAAAAAGAACCAGAACCAGTTTTACTCACCTTTAACCGTCTCACCATCTCCTCTTTAGATATTTTATCTGAGATTTCCTTGACACCAGGAGGATAAGTAATTTTTCCATCATTGGTCCTCGTCTTTGAATGAGCCATGATGGAAATATTTTTACCCCTAAAACAAGAAAGTGATTAGTTGCAAACCAAAAAGTTAAAAAATATTCATAATAAACATGAGAAGTAACATTCCTAATTTATAGTAATTCACCTACCTAATTAATGAAAAGCATTTTATTGAACATTTCCCAAATTTTTTTTCATTTTCATTAGTGGCAAGCTAGTTTATTTACACTAACCCTCCAACTACAAAAACTAAAAATGACAAAAAATGTGCAAATTAGGTATATTTTTAAAGTGCCATAAATTTATCTGTTCAAAATCTAAGACAATATAGAAACCCAGGGAAGTAAATGGAGCACTGGAGCATTACACTATATCCACTTATGCCCATTGGACACTTGCCAACCCTGAAAAATCTAGAGTTCAGTTTTGGTGTTCTTATGGGGCAAGGAGAGCAGGAAAATCTAAATCTGTTGAGGTAGAATGTCAAATAAGAGACCTCCTGACATTAACATGGAATACTACACCATCCCCCAAAAGATAACACCTGCAAAAAAACACACAAAAAAAGAATAAACCACAAGTAAAATGTGTCCTTGCCCCCATCACCACCCACAGGCAACAGCAGAGAAGGCTGCCTTGGTACTAAATAAAAAACTAATACAAGGGAGCAAGAGCTCATTAGTGTTGACCATGGGTCTTGCACATTTACTGAGGTTCACATTACCTAAGTAGTCCAAAGAACCTCAACAAATGAACTCAGTGACCCCCTTATTGGTTGTACCCCCAGCACCTAATATAAATAATTCCAAGGCCCTGCCAGCATCGCTCGGTGGTTAAGCACTGACCTATAAACCAGGAGGTCATGGTTCAATTCCTGGTCAGGGCACATGCCCAGGTTGCTGGCTCAATCCCTAGTGTGGGGTGTGCAGGAGGCAGCCCATCAATGATTCTTTCTCATCATTGATGTCTCTGTCTCTCTCTCCCTCTCCCTTCTTCTCTGAAACTAATAAAAATGTATTTAAAATAATTCCAAGTCCTGCCTAGAGGAGAGCATGTTCATTCTATGCCTTAATGACGTTTCTAGGACAGTGAACATTATCAAGTCAAAAATAACTAAGTGCCTAAGGAAACAAGGCAATATGAGCAACAACCAGCCGAAATATCAGATGTCAAGAACAGACCCACAAACAATTCGGATATTATAATTATCAAACAGGTTACAAAAGTACTATCTTTATAATTTTAAAGAAATAAAAGACAACTCTGAAATATCTATAAGGAATAAAAATTATAAAAAGTAAATTAAAATATTTGAACAAATAATAGAACTTCTAAAAATGGAAAAGTAAAGAACTGAAATTAAAAATTCAATGGATAAGTTTATTAGATTATAAGAAGCTATTAAAATTAGTGACTGGAAGAGAGGTCAGAAGAAATTATCGAAAAATATAGAAAAGGGAAATATAAAAATAAAAAGAGAAAGGATAGAAAGATTTAACTTATGATTCATGGAAGTATAAGAAGAAATGAGGCCGAAGCCCCTATCTGAAAATATCATAAAACACCAATCCACAAATTAAAGAAGCAAAACAACTGAATTCAAAGTATTAGTAATAATAAAACAAACAAAATCTTAAAGCAGACATATTACCTTGACATGAAAAGTATTTAATTTACACTAATAGGTTCCTTCTCAACTGCAAAAATATAAGCCAAAATACAGCAAAAATGTCATCCTCAGTGTCGGGAAAAAATCTGATTGCAGAGCTCAAGTTTACATTAACATACATAGCACACAGAACATTGCTTAGCACAAAGAATTTAAAATTTAAATATAGAAAGCTTACAAAAAACAATAAAAATATAAGTACAAGATGTTGAAAGTGAAAGGAAATAAATATACACCATGCAGTGACTAAGGAGAGTACTTAAGCTAAACAGAAGTTTTAAAATAAAAATTAAAAAGGTAAGCTCCAGGACCCATTCCTTGGTATTAACTCAACAGAAATACATACAATTGTCCACCACAAGACAGGCATAAAAATGTTTATAGCAATATGCTATCTAATTAAAAAGTAATATCCAAATTGACCATCACTCCAACATACAAGATGGCTGGGAAGGGAGGGCAGTTGGGGGAACCAGGCCAGCAGGGAAGGGGAGTTGGGGTTGACCAGGCCTGCAGGGGAGGGTAGTTGGGGGGGACCAGGCCTGCAGGGGAGGGCAGTTGAGGGGAACCAGGCCTGTAGGGGAGGGCAGTTGGGGGCAACCAGGCCTGCAGGGGAGGGCAGTTAAGAGTGACCAGGCCTGCAGGAGAGGGCAGTTGGGGGAGACCAGGCCAGCAGGGGAGGGCAGTTAGAGGGGACCAGGCCGGCAGGGGAGGAAAGTTGGGGATGACCAGGACTGCAGGGGAAGGAGGGCAGTTGAGGAGGCCAGGCCTGCAGGGAGAGGCAGTTAGGGGAGACCAGGACAGCAAGGGAGAGCAGTTGGGGGAAACCAGGCCTGTAGGAGAGGGAAGTTGGGGGCGATCGGGCCAGCAGTTAGGCGTCAATCAGGCTGACAGGGGAGCAGTTAGGCGTCGATCAGGCTGGCAGGCAGAAGCGGTTAGGGACAATCAGGCAGGCAGACAGGAGAGTGGTTGGGAGCCAACAGTCCCAGATTGTGAGAAGGATGTCCTACTGCCACCCTTGATCCCCCGAGTGTTCCCAGATTGGAGAGGGTGCAGGCTGGGCCGAGGGACAAACACCCCCCCCCCAGTGCACAAATTTTGTGCACCAGGCCTCTAAAAAAAATATATATATATATATATAAATAAAATGGGTTAATCCCAAAGAATACAAGGCTTAATTTACCACATAAACAGATTAAAAAAGGAAAATCATGTGATTATCTCAATGAATAAAGGAAAAATGTTCGATGAAATTTGACATCGATGCATGATTCTGAAACAAAAAGAAAAAAAACATGCTTAAGAAACTAAGAATTAAATGAAATTTTATTTTATCTGAGAAAGGTAAGATACAAGCCACCTACAACATAAGATGCTTATTGATAATCCACTAAAAGCTTTTTACTTGTGATCAAGACCTCCACACAAGCATACTATCATCACTTCTATTTAACATTGTAATGGAGATACTAGTCAACAAAATAAGAAAAAGAAGTACAGTGTAAAGATAAAAAGGAACAACACAGTCATTATTTGAGATTATATAATTACTAGTGGTCCAGTGCACAGATTCATGCACATTGAAAGGAAATTAATTAGAAGAAATATTGTAATATCGCCACTCACCCTTTTTCTATAATAGGTGTCAATCAAATTCACCATCAACAATGACGTATTGAAACACACGTGTGTAATTGGTGCCAGCGAGAGCGTTATATGTATCACACATGCGCGATTCAACTTAGCCTTTTATAGAAATAGAATAAACTTGCTTAATTAGACCTACTTTTTGATTTAGCTGAACTTTTTTCAGCCCAGTGAAGCACCCCAACTTCTCTTTCAGGTAATTGTCAGCAACACAGCAGTAAATACCAACATGAAGCAGATTGTTACTGTAGATCACGCAGGGAGAACAAAGGGTAAAATAATTAACTGCAACAGTGTTTGACTATATTCTGCGCAGTGAGAAAACCTGAAGTCATTTTCTTTTCTTTTTTTTTTTCTTTTTTTTAATTTTTTTTTTTATTGCTTAAAGTATTACAAAGGGTATTACATATGTATCCATTTTATCCCCCCGCCCTAGACAGTCCCCTAGCCTCCCCTATCACCCAGTGTCTTATGTCCATTGGTTATGCTTATATGCATGCATACAAGTCCTTTAGTTGATCTCTTACCCCCCTACCTCCTGCCCCCCAACCCTCCCCGGCCTTCCCGCTGCAGTTTGACAATCTGTTTGAGGCAGCTCTGCCTCTGTATCTATTATTGCTGAAGTCATTTTCAAGTTCCACCATTTCTTACTTCTTTTCAGTTGGGTCAAGTTTCTAAACTTTCTAAATCTCTCTTTTCCAGCTAATGAAAAGAAAATAGGATTCTACCAAGTCTGCCATCTACCTACTCCAGGACTTCTGTGAGGATCAAATGAGATGAGGCATGGGAAAACACCTCACAGACATTTGGTTAAAGTGAAAATGTTTGCACCTTGCTATAAAGCAAGTTGTGTTCTTGGGCTGAAGAAACTGCAAAGGGTAGCTAGAGAGAGGAAGCCAGGCGTTGCTACGTGACGTCATTACCCGGCACCCACAGCCACCGTTTCCGGGCTGGGCCAGGCTGTGGGTTGCATTTTGCGCCAAAGGGTCTCGATAGCACTGGCTGCAATTTGGTGGGCTGTCGCTCCAGGATGGTGACGGGGCCTGTGTTGGGAAAAGCCGAGTGTTGCTTTGTTGGCGCCAGGTCCACGGTGCCATTTCTTTGTACATGGCCTGTGTGGGTCATGGCAGCTCTTGCATTGAGCATCTGCCCCCTGGTGCACATCATAGCTACCAGTCGGACAGTCAGAGGGAAACTTAGCATATTAGTCTTTTAAATATGTACTTGTGGCCCAGTGCACGAAATTCATACACAGGGAAGGGGGTGTTCCTCAGCCCGGCCTGCACCCTCTCCAATCTGGGAGCCCTAGAAGGATGTCCTACTGCCAGTTTACAGGGATCGGACCTAAAAAAGCAGTGGGACATCCCTCTCGCAATCCGGGACTTCTGGCTCCTAACCACTCACCTGCCTGCCTGCCTGCCTGATTGCCCCTAACCACTCTGCCTGCCGGCCTGCTCACCCTCAAATACCCCCACCACCAGCCTGATCACCCCCAACTGCCCCCCCTGATGGCCTGCTCGCCCCCACCTTCCCTCCCTTCCCCACTGGCCTGCTCACCCCCAACTGCCCCCCTGCTGACCTGCTCACTCCAAACTGCCCCCCACGCTGTCCTGATCACCTCCAACTGACCCCAGTGATGGCCTGCTTGCCCCCAATTGCCCCCACCTGCTGGTCTGCTTACCACCAACGGCCCCGCACCCCACCAGCCTGATCACCCACAACTGCTCTCCCCTCTTGGCCTCTAACTGCCTCTACCTCGGCCCCGCCACCATGGCTTTGTCCAGAAGAATGTCCGGAAGGTCTCCAGGAAGGTATCCCAGTCTAATTGGCATATTGCCCTTTTATTAGTATAGATAGAGGCCTGGTGCACAGGTGGGGGCTGGCCGGTTTGCCCTGAAGGTGTCCCGGATCAGGGTGAGGGTTCCCTTGGGGCGTGGGGTGGCCTGGGCAAGGGGCCAATGGTGGTTAACAGGCCAGCCACGCCCCCATGTGGTGAGGGTCCCCGCTGGGGGGTGGCGTGGCCAGCCTGGGTGAGGGGCTGATGGCTGCTTGCAGGCTGGCCAAGCCACCCAGTGGGGACCCTCACCCCATGAGGGGGTGGCCAGCCTGGGTGAGGGGGCTGAGGGCTGTTTTCAGGCTGGCCACAGCCCCTTCAGGGTGGGGGTCCCCACTGGGGTGCCTGGCCAGCCTGGGTGAGGGGTGGATGGCTGTTTGCATGATGGCCACACCCCTTTCAGGGTGGGGGTCCTCACTGGGGTGTGGCCTCCCTGGGTGAAGGGCTGAGGGCTGTTTGCAGGCTGGCCAAGCTCCCCAGTGGGGACACTCACCCCTGAGGGTGTGGCCATCCTGGGTGAGGGGCTGATGGCTGTTTGCAGGCTGGCCACGGCCCCCAGCCACCCAAGCTCCCAGTGGAGGCTGGCTGGAAGCAGGTATCTGGGATTTATTTACCTTCTATAATTGAAACTTTGTTGCCTTGAACGGAGTCCACAGCCAGCCAGGGCAGGCGGGAAGTTGGGCTTCCTTTATCGCCAGGGGCAACCCAAGCCTCCTGTGTGCTCCAGCACCATGGCCACAGCCATATTGTTTGGGTTTATTTGCATACTTGGTCCTGATGAGCTGGTGGGCGTGGCTGGTGGGTGTGGCTTGTGAGTGTAGCAGAGGTATGGTCAATTTGCATGTTTCTCTTTTATTAGATTAGATAGATGTAGGTAGAAACTCCAAACGGATTTATAAGTAACATGTTAGAAGTCATAAGACTGAATTTAACAAGTTTGTACCACAGAAAAGTCTATATGAAAATATCAATTATCTACAGCTACTTATTGGTGAAAGACTGAATTCCTCAAGATCAAAAATAAAACAATACAAGGATATCTGCTCTCACCACTCTTATTCGACATAATATAGGAGGCCCTAGCCAGCAAAATAAAATCAGAAAAAATAAATAGCATACAAATTCCAAAGGAAGAAATAAAACTATTTCCATATGACAAGATGGTCTACATAAAAGTTTTGTGGGAATCTATAAAAAGAAACAGCCAAAAAAACCCCACAAACTAGGTGAACAAGGTTGCAGGTTGTAAAGGTCAACACACAAAATCAATTGCATTTCCATACATAGCAAGAACAAATGGAAACCTAGGTTAAAAGCACAACACTACTGTCACTTCCCCATCCTCATTTAATGAAATACTTCAGTATAAACCTAACAAAACATACAAAGGATTGGTATGCTAAAAATTACAAAATACTAATAAAAGAAACCACAAAAGATCTAAATAAATGGATCCATATACCATGTTCATGAATTGGAAGATTGACCTTATGTAAAGACGTCAATTCTCCCCCAAAGTGATCAATAGGTTTAAGGATTCTAATAACATCCCAGCGAGACTTTTCATTATTGACAAAGTCAAGTTTATTCTAAAATTTATACAGAAAGGCAAAGGAACTAGAATAAATAAAATAATTATTTAAAAGAATTGTTCTGGGAGGAAATCTTTCTACACAACTGTAAAACTTTCTATATAGGTACAATAAACAAGAATGTGATATTGGTAGAGAAACAGACACGTAGATCAAGGTCACAGAATAAACAACCCTGAAAGAGATCTACAAGTATGTTGAATTGATTTTTACAAAGGTGCATAAGCAAATAAATGGAGTAATAATAAAATTTTCTATATACAGTGCTGCTGGAGCAACTGTATATACATATGCAAATAAAAAAAAAAAACCTTAATGTAAATACCTCATACATTTTACAAAAATTAATTAAAAATAGCCCTGGCCAGTGGCTTGGTTGGTTGGAGCGTAATACCGTATAGCAAAAGGTTGTGGGTTCAAATTTGGGTAACAGCACACACCAAGGTTGGGGTTTGATCCGTGGTATGAGCACTATGAGAGACAACTAATAGATGTTTCTCACATCAATGTCTCTATCTCTCTAAACCTCTTTCTCTCTCTCAATATATCCTCGAGTGAGGATAATAAAAATTAAATAAAAATAGACCATATATTTAAATATAAAAAGTAAAAATGAAAACCTGATAAATTGACTTCAAAAGTTAAAACTGATTGCTATGAAAAAAAAACTGTTAAGATAATGAAAAGATAAGCTACAGATTAGTCTTTTTGAGAATGTTAAATGAATGGAACCAGATTTGGAGAAAATATTTGCAAATATATATTTTTCAAAAGACTTTCACCTAACATATATAAAGAACTCTCAAAATGACACTATAAGAAAAAACAATCCGGACTCAGCGCCAGACTTCCTGCCACTTCTGGACCCTCTCCTCTCCCCAGGCTCCCCCAAAACTCCACAAGCCTGCACCTTCTACTGCACCTCAACCACAGCAGGCCACTTAGAGGTTTAATGTCGTGTGGGAAAGGGGAAAGTTGCCTCACGAGGGCTCAAACACAGTTCAACCTTTATCAGAAAGAATAAGCCACTGGATTTTAGAATTTTAAATATATTGCAGTCTAGCCTTCCCATTTCATGGAGGAAGAAATGTGGATATGAGCTAAGTAAGTACTGCAATAAGGGTCACACAAAAAGAGAAACAGGGCCAACTGCGACTAGAGCTGGTAGCCTTTTGAAAGTGATTTTTCTATTTGAATTGACCACAGATTGAGCGGTTCAATCATGTCACCTAGTGTGGCATGTGTGGTTTGCTGAGATTAAGAAGCAGTCATTGTCGGTGAGATGAAATATGGGTAGACAAAGAAACCCCAAAAGATAGAAAAGGAGAAATCGCCAGAAAGGCAACTCAGTGAAACACAGGCATGCAATATGTAAGGAAAGAATTCAGAATAAGGGTCGTAAAGTTCTTAAACCAGATGGATGAAAAAACATCAACAACTTATGTAAGAATAAAAAAGAAATGAAGAGTGATATAGCTGCAATTAAAAACACCATGGAAAGTTTCAACATTAGACAAGGAGAAGCGGAGGACCGAATTAGCAAATTAGAAGACAGGTCCCAGGGAAGCAAAAACCACCCAAACTGAACTGCAATTGGAGAAAAAAATTAAAAGACAGAAGGACAGCCTAAGGGAGCTATGGGACAACATGAAACAGAGCAACATATGAATAATAGGGGTGTCAGAACAACAGGAAGAAGAAAAAGGGTTAGAAAACCTATTTCAAGAAATATTGTCTGAAAACATCCCCGATGTGGGGAAGAAAAAAGTCACACAAGCACAGAGAGTCCTAAACAAGATGAACCCGAAAGACCCACACCAAGACACATCATAATTATGATGGCAAATGTTCAGGACAAAGAGAGAATCTTAAAGGCTGCAAGAGAGAGACAGAAAGTTATGTACAAGGGACCTCCCATTATGTTATCAAATAATTTCTCAACAGAAACACATCAGGCCAGAAAAGTATGGAAGTAAATTTACAAAGTGATGCAAAGCAAGGGACTGAATCCAAGAATACTCTATCCAGCAAGACTATCATTCAAAATTGAAGGGGAAATAAGAAGCTTCACAGAAAAAAAAGAAAATAGGCTAAGGGGGTTTATCACTACCAAGCCAGCAAAGCAAGAAATGCAAAAGGGACTGGTGTAAAGAGAAGAAATAAAATGTTAAGAAGAAACACAGGCACAAAAAGTTAAAATGGCTAAAAAAGTACCTATCAATAGTGGCTTTAAACGTAAATGGACTAAATGCTCCAATCAAAAGACATCGAGTGGCTGAATGGATGACCCATATATTTGAAAGAAATGACCCATATATTTGCTGTCTACAAGAGACCCACCTCAGAAGAAGGGACTCACACAGACTGAAAGTGAAGGGATGGAAAAATATCTTTCAGGCAAATGAAAATGAAAAAAAAAAAACAAAAAACTGGGGTAGCAATACTTATATCTGACAAAATAGACCTCAAAGTGAAGGCCATAACAAGAGATAAGGAAGGCCACTTCATAATACTAAAGGGATCGATACAACAAGAAGATATAACCCTGATAAACATATATGCACCCAATGCAGGAGCACCCAAATACATAAAAAACGTTCCTGGAAGATAACAAGGGAGAGATCGACAATACAATCATACTAGGGGACTTTAATACCCCACAGACATCACTAGATAAATTCTCTAGACAAAAAATCAGCAAAGAAACAGCAATCCTAAATAACTCACTAGATTAGATAGACTTAACTGACATCTTCAGAACATTTCACCCCAAAGCCATGGAATATACGTTCTCAAGTGCACATGGGATATTTCCAAAAGTAGACCAAATACTGGGTCACAAAAAAAGTCTCCTCAGGCCAGGGCCGGTTTGGCTCAGTGGATAGAGCGTCGGCCTGTGGACTGAAGGGTCCCAGGTTCGATTCCGGTCGGGGGCACGTACCTGTGTTGCGGGCACATCCCCAGTGGGGGATGTGCAGGAGGCAGCTGATCGATGTTTCTCTCTCATCGATGTTTCTAGCTCTCTATCTCTCTCCCTTCCTCTCTGTGGAAGGTCAATGAAATATATTTAAAAAAAAAAAGTCTCCTCAAATTCAAGAAGATTGAAATCATATCAAGCATCTTCTCAGTCCATAATGGCATAATATCCTATCTAATAAAAGAGTGATATGCAAATTGACCATCACTCCAACACACAAGATGGCCAGCAGGGGAGGGCAGTTGAGAGGGACCAGGCCTGAAAGGGAGGGCAGTAGGGGGCGATGAGGACTGCAGGGGAGGGCAGTTGGGGTCAACCAGGCCAGCAGGGGAGGGAATTTAGAGGGCAACCAGGCCAGCAGGGGAAGGCAGTTGGAGGCAACCAGGCCTGCAAGGGAGGGCAGTTGAGGGTAACCAGGCCTGCAGGGGAGGGCAGTTGTGGGGAACCAGGCCTGCAGAGGAGGACAGTTGGGGGGACCAGGTCTACAGGGTAGGGAAGTTAGAGGCAACCAGGCCAGCAGGGAAGCAGGTAGGCATCGATCAAGATGGCTGCAGAGTGGTTAGAGGCACTCAGGCAGGTAGGCAGGTGAGAGGTTGGGTTACAGCAGTCCTGGACTGTGAGAGGGGTCCAAGATTGGAGAGGATGCAAGCTTGGCTGAGGGACACAGCCCAGCCCCCATGCACAAATTTAGTGCACTGGGCCTCTAGTCCTATATATTAAAAGAAGTAATGTGCAAATTGACCATCACTCCAACACAAGATGGTTGCCCCCAAGTGGTCAAAGATGGCCACCCCCATGTGGCCATAAGATGGCTGGCAGGGAGAGAAGTTAGGGGCAACCAGGCCAGCAGGGGAGGGTAGTTGTGGGCAATGAGGCCTGCAGGGAAGGGAGGGCAGTTGGGGGCAACTAGGCCTGCAGGGGAGGGCAGTTAGAGGTGACAAGGCTGGCAGGTGTGGGAAGTTGCGGACGACCGAGCCTGCAGAAGAGGGCAGTTGGGGACGACCAAACCTGCAGGGGAGGGCAAGTGGGGGCGACCAGGCCAGCAAGGGAGGGCAATTAGTGGGGGTGACTGGGCCTGCGAGGGAGGGCAGTTGGGGGCAATCAGGCCACAGCAATTGGGCCTAAACGGGCAGTCGGACACCTCTCAACAGGTCCCAGATTGGAGAGGGTGCAGGCTGGGCTGATGGAACCCCCACCATGCAGGAATTTTTTGCACTTGACTTCTAGTTAGAAATAAACTACAATAAAAACAAAGAAATTCAAACACTTGGAAGCTGAATAGCATGCTATTAAACAATGATTGGGTTACCAAAGAGATCAAAGAAGAGATTAAAAATATCTGGGAAACTAATAACAATAAAAACACAACAATCCAAAATCTATATGACACAATGAAAGCAGTCCTAAGAGGGAAGTTTATAGCTCTACAGGCCTACCTCAAAAACAAGAAAAAATGGTAGTAAATAACCTAACTCTACAACATAAAGAATTAGAAAGAGAGCAACAAAATAAGCCTAGAGTGACAAGGAAGGAGATAATAAAGATCAGAGCAGAAATAAATGACATAGAGACAAAAAAAACAAACAAAAACAAACAAACAATAAAAAAGATCAATGAAACCAAGAGATGGTTCTTTGAAAGGATAAATGAGATTGATGACCCTATAGCCTGGCTCACCAAGAAGCAAAGAGAGAGCAACCGAATAAACAAAATCAGAAATGACAGAGGAAAAATAACAACAGAATCCACAGAAATAAAAAGGATTGTTAAAAAATACTATGAACAACTCTATTCCAACAAACTAGACAACCTGGAGGAAATGGACATATTCCTAGTAAAACACAACCTTCCAAAACTCAATCAGGAAGAATCTAAAAATCTCAACAGGCCAATAACTATGGAAGAAATTGAAGCAGTCATCAAAAAGCTTCCAGCAAACAAAATCCCAGGGCCAGACAGCTTTACAGGGGAGTTTTACCAAACATTCAAAGAAGAACTAAAACCTATCCTCCTCAGACTATTCCAAAAAATTCAAGAGGAAGGAACACTTCCAAGCTCATTCTATGAAGCCAGCATCACCCTATTACCAAAACCCGATAAAGACAGCACAATGAAAGAGAATTTCAGGCCAATTTCCCTCATGAACATAGATGCCAAAATACTCAACAAAATTCTAGCAAATCACATCCAGCAGTACATTAGAAAGATCATACATCATGATAAAGTAGGATTGATCCCAGGGATGCAAGGATGGTACAACATCCACAAATCAATAAACATGATACATCACATAAACAAATTGAGAGAAAAAAATCACATACTCATATCAATTGATGCAGAAAAAGCATTTGACAAAAACCAACATCCTTTCTTGAAAAACAAACTCGGCAAGGTGGGAATAGAAGGATCATAACTCACTATAATAAAATCCATATATGACAAACCCACAGCCAACATCATACTCAATGGGCAAAACCTAAAACCATTTCCCCCAAGAACAGCAATGAGACAGGGATGCCCACTTTAACCACTCCTGTCCGACACAGTACTGGAAGTACTAGCCATTGTGATTAGAAAAGAAGAAAGAAAAGGCATCCAAATTGAAAAAAGAAGTAAAACTGTCCTTATTCACAGATGACATGACACTGTACATAGAAAGTCCTAAAGACTCCATCAAAAAATCATTAGACTTAAGAAATGAATTAGCAATTGCAGCAGGATACAAAATTAACACCAAGAAATCTATGGCATTTCTATACAACAGTGACCTTACAATAAAAGAGACTAAAAAAGCAATCCCATTTACCATCACACCAATAAAATTAAGATACCTAGGAATAAACTTAACTGAGGAGATAAAAAACCTATATGCGGAAAACTACATGACACTGAATAAAGAGATAGAGGAAGACAGAAACAGATGGAAGAACATACCATGTTCATGGATTGGGAGAATCAACGTCATTAAAATGTCCATATTACCCAAAGCAATCAGTAGATTCAATGCACTCCACATTAAAAAACCAATGTCATATTTCACAGACCTGGAACGAACTTTCCAAAAATTCATCTAAAATAAAAAAAGACCCCGAACAGCTGTGGCAATCCTGAGAAAGAACAAAGTAGGTGGGGTCTCAATACCAGATATCAAGCAGTATTACAAAGACACTGTTCTCAAAACAGCCTGGTACTGGCACAAGAAAAAACATATACACTGAGTGGCCATATTATGATGACCGGCCAGATTATTATGACCACCCGTCAGTACTTTATTGGGCCACCTTTCGCCTTCAATACTGCAACAATTCTTCTTGGCATTGACTCCACCACATGTTGAAAGGTGATGCGAGGAATCTGACACCATGCCTGATGAATAGCACTGTCCAGTTCTGTGAGATTTGATGGTTATGGAACCAGCTGCCTGATGGCTTTTTTAACTTCGTTCCACAAATACTCAATTGGATTGAGATCTGGTGATTGCAGGGGCCACCTAAGCAAGGTAAAGTCTCCCTCATGTTCTTGAAACCAGTCCTGCACAATACGAGCACCATGACATGGTGCATTGTCTTGTTGTAAGAAGCCATCTCCATTGGGATACACCATCAACATGAAAGGATGAAGTTGATCAGCAATGATACTTAGGTATGTTGTGCTATTCAGACGTTTATAATGATATGGCCCTCTAGCAACTTCAGCGTGAAATTATAGCTAATTTGCCTACCAATGTCAGGTGGTCATAATAATCTGGCCTCTCAGTAGATCAATGGAATAGAATAGAGAACCCAGAAATTGACCCAAACCACTATGCTCAATTAATATTTGACAAAGGAGGCATGAACATACAATTGAGTCAAGCCAGTCTCTTCAGTAAATGATGTTGGGAACATTGGACAGATACAAGCAAAAAAATTAAACTAGACCACCAACTTACACCATACACAAAAATAAACTCAAAATGGATAAAGGACTTAAACATAAGACAGGAAACCATAAAAATACTAGAGGAATCCATAGGCAGCAGAATCTCAGACATACGTGGAAGCAATTTCTTCACTGATACTGCTCCTAGTGCAATGGAAACTAAAGAGAAAATAAACAAATGGGACTACATCAAAATAAAAAGCTTTTGCACAGCAAAAGAAACCATCAACAAAACAACAAGAAAGCCCACTGCATGGGAGAAGGTATCTGCCAATATTATGACTGATAAGGGTTTAATCTGCAACATTTACAGGGAATACATACAACCTAACAAAAGGAAGATAAACAATCCAATAAAAAAAATGGGCAACAGACATAAATACTTTTTGAGAGAAGACAGAAAGGCCAAGAGACATATGAAAACATGCTCAAAATCACTAATTATCGGAAAGATGCAAATCAAAACGAAATGCAATACCATCTCACACCTGTCAGAATGGCTATCATCAACAAATCAACAAATGACAAGTGCTAGCAAAGATGTGGAGAAAAAGGAACCCTCCTGTACTGCTGGTGGGAATGCAGACTGGTACAGCCACTGTGGAGAAAAGTATGGAGTTTCCTCAAAAACTAAAAATGGAACTCCCATTTGACCAGTGATCCCACTTCTAGGACTATTTCCCAAGAAACTAGAAACACCCCTCAGAAAGGATATATGCACCCCTATTTTCACAGTGGCACAATTCACCATAGCTAAGATTTGGAAACAGCCTAAGTGCCCATCAGCAAATGAGTGGATTAAAAAACTGTGGTACACCCAGACTGGCCAGCCCCTAGTGGGGACCCCAACTCTAAAGGGGGTGTGGCCAGCCTGGGTGAGGGGCTGATGGCTGTTTTTAGGCCATCAGCCCTTCATCCAGGCTGGCCAGGCACCCCAGTGGGGACCCCCACCCTGAAGGGGCTGTGACCAGCCTGCAAACAGCCATCAGCCCTTCTCCCAGGCTGGCCAGGCACCCCAGTGGGGACCCCCACCCTAAAAGGGGTGTGACCAGACTGCAAACCCCCATCAGCCCTTCACCCAGGCTGGCCAGGCACTCCAGTGGGACCCCCACCCTGACCCGGGACACCCTTCAGGGCAAACAAGCCGGCCTCCACCCGTGCACCAGGCCTCTAGCCAATATAATAAAAGAGTAATATGTAAACTGACCCTAACAACAGAATGACTGGGAATGACTGGTCACTATGACACACTCTGACCACCAGGGGGCAGACGCTCAATGCAGGAGGTGCCCCATGGTGGTCAGTGCGCTCCCACAGGGGAGCTCTGCTCAGCCACAAGCCAGGCTGATGGCTGCCAGTACAGCGGTGGTGGCAGGAGCCTCTCCCGCCTCCTCAGCAGCGCTAAGGATGTCCAACTGCAGCTTAGGCCTGCTCCCCGCTGGCAAGTGGACATCCCCCGAGGGCTCCCGGGCTGCCAGAGGGATGTCTGACTGCCAGCTTAGGCCCAACTCCCCAGGGAGCGGGCCTAAACCAGCAGGTGGTCATCCCCTGAGGGGTCCCAGACTGCAAGAGGGCACAGTCCAAGCTGAGAGACCCCCCCCCCCACCCCGAGTGCACAAATATTTGTGCACCGGGCCTCTAGTTTTAACAATAATAAGTATTACAACTGACGTCAGAGAAATTGGGGAGTGAGAGATCCCCTTGGCCAGTCCCCCAGAAATTACAAGTTAACCAACTCAAATTCAACAAAGAATTCCATAGAGGCACGCTTGAGAGGCAGAACATTGAAACATCTAAATGTGGGCAACCGTGAATAAAGAGGGAGACAAGTAGGGATGAAAGTGCAGATGGCCCGTAGTTGCAGCCCTATATCCAGGAGAGGAGAGGAAGCCAGTGTCTGGGGTACTAGGCACTTTCTTCAACCAGGATAAACAGAGAGTTGTGGGGGAGAGTCGAGCAGGGCAAGCAGTATGATCAGTAACTGAGTCAGCAGACTCCTGACCGAGCACGGGATTCTACCCTGTGACTATCCATATAATGTTGGGCAGTGGTGTTTCAGATAAAAAAACTAAACCACAGAGCCCTGCCACCCTTAAACTCACTTTCATTGCCTTTGTTGTTATGTCAAGGAGCATATTATATGTAAACCAAGAGCGAATCGCTGTTTCCTCTGTGACTGATTCCCCAGTGGCAATTATAGGGGTAGGAACCCCCAGAGGTCTGGGGTTGCCATTACACTTGAGGCAAACAAAACCCCACCAAGTAGTTCATCTGTGCTGTCTTATGGAAGCTATGGAGGTCAAAACTGGAAGATTAAAGAAATAAAAAATCTTGACATTCAGCGCCACCTACTAGAAAATAGTAGAAAGACATCTCCGGAGGAAGCTATCTGCCACATATAAATAGATATAAATGCCTTGGCAAAGGAGATCAGCAAATATCAAGAATAACGACAGTAATGAAGATGATCAGGAAAAAATGAAAAATCCCCAAAAAGGAAGCTGAATCACATGGAAATATGTGATATAAATGACAGATTTCAAGACTGCAGTTCTGAAAATACTCAATGCATTGTGAGAAAACACAGACGGACAATTAAATGCACTCAGAAAACAAATCGATGTACAAAATGAATACTTTACTAAACGGATTGAAACTTTAAAAAAGAACCATTCAGAAATGAAGCATGCAATTAAGGAGATTAGGAGTGAACTAATGAGCAAAGAAAACAGAGTCAACCAGATGGAGGAAAGATTTACTGATATCAGAGAAAGGAATCTAGAAATGGCACCGAAGGAAGAAGAGAGACCTGAGCACAGAGAAAAAATGAAAGCGCTCTATTAGAAGTATCTGACTACATCAGAAAAGGCAATAGTAGAATTATAGGCATTCAGAGAAGAAAGAAAGAGAGCAGGGAACAGAGAATCTGTTCAAGCAAATAGTGGATGAGAACATCCCAAACCTAATGAAAGAAGTAGATCCTTGAATCCAAGTAGCACACAGAACACCTAGTTGCCTCAATCCAAAGAGGCCCTCTCCAAGGCACTAGGTATTGAATCTGTCAAAAAATGACAAAGAAAAATTCTCAAGGCTGCCAGAGAAAAGAAAGACGTGACCTACACAGGAAAACCCATCAGAATTTCATCTGACTTCTTAGCAGAAACTCTAAAAGCCAGAAGAGAGTAGGACCAAATATGCAAACATCTGAAAGAGAGAAATTACCAGCCACAAATAATATATCCAGAAAATTTATCCTTTAAATATGAAAAAAATAAAAATAAAAACGTTCCCAGATATATAGAAGTTGAGGAATTCTATCACCAAAAAACCTGCACTGCAGGAAATACTCAGGGAACTTTCCACATGAAACAAAGACTATAAGGTCACAAGACTAAGTGTAAGAACGCCAAAAAAAATTACAGCATAAACAAGGATACCTGTGGCAACAAAACATAACATCCACAAAAAAGCAGGTGTGGCCATACTTTCATCAACAAAATAGATTTCAAAATAACAAAGAAAACAAGAGAAAGAGATGGGCAATTTAAAATGATAAAGGGGACACTACATCAAGAAAACATAACACATCCTAATATATATTCACCCAATCAGGAAGCAATGAAATATATAAAACAACTACTCATAGAACTAAGGGGAGAAACTAATCAAAAGACAATCATAGTTGGGGCCATTAATACTCCATTGACAGCTCTAGACCAAACAAACAGAAAATCAGTAATGATATATTAACTGTGCCCAGCGTATGTGGCTCAATGGTTGAGCGTCAGCCTATGAACTAGGAGGTCACGGTTCAATTCCCAGTCAGGGCACATGCCCTGGTTGCCAGCTCAATCCCCAGTAGGTGGTGTGCAGGATTAAATCAATGATTCTCTTTCACATTGATGCTTCTATCTCTCTCCCTCTCCCTTCCTCTATGAAATCAATAAAAATGTGTATATGTGTATGTATATGTATATGTATATGTATATGTATATGTATACACACTAGAGGCCCGGTACATGAATTGGTGCACAGTGGAGTCTGGCTGACCTGCCCCCCGATCAGGCTGGGTGGGCCAAGGGGAGAGAATGCAGGAGGTTGGCCAGCCAGCCCCACCCCCGATGAGGGTGTGGGGGGGGGGGGGCAATCAGGAGTGGAGCCGCCCGGAGGGAGGGGCCACAGGCAGTTGGCTGGCTGGCCCCGCCCCCTGGTCAAACTCCAGGTCCAGGGGACAATTTGTATATTAGCCTTTTATTATATAGGATATATAAAAGAAATATCGACCTTAAAGGAAACACTCAACCAAATAGACATAATTGACATTTACAGAACCTTCATCAAAGAATATAAGATTATACATTCTTCTCAAGTGCACATGGAACATTTTCAAGGATAGACCATATGTTGGGTCACAAAACTAGCATCAACAAATTCAAGATTGGAACTGTAACAAACATATTCTCTGACCATAATGCTTTGAAATTAGAAATCAACTGTAAAAAGGAAGTAAAGAAATACACCATTATGTGAAGACTAATGAACTTGCTAACAAAAAATGGACTGGGTCAAAAATGAAATAAAAGATGAGATCAAAACATATATAGAGACAAATGAGAATGACAACACAACTTATCAAAACTTCTGGGATGCAGTGAAAGCAGTAATAAGAGAGAAGTTTATCTCATTACAGGCCCATCTCAAGAAAAATCCCACGTAAATAACCTAATATCACATCTTAAAGAACTAGAAAAATAACAAAAGCAACCCAAAGTCAGCAGAAGAAAGGGAATAACAAAAATTACAGCAGAACTGAAAGATCCATCTAAATAAAATCAAAAGTGAAAGAGAAGTCATCACGACATCACAGACATACATAGGATCATACTAGAATATTAGGAAAGACTATATGCCACCAAATTCAAGAACCAAGAAGAAATGGGTAAGTTCCTAGAAATATATAACCTTCCTAGACTAAGTCATAAAGAATTGGAAAATTTAAATAGACGAATCAACAGTGAAGACATTGAAACAACCATCAAAAACCTTACGAAAAAACGAAAGTCCAGGGGCAGTGGCTTCACCAGTGAATTCTACCAAATGTTCAAGGGAGACATAAAACCTATCCTTCTCAAACTTTTCCAAAAAATTGAAAAGGGAATACATCCTAACACATTCCATGAGGCCAATATAACTCCAATACCAAAACCTGGCAAAGATAACACAAAAAAAGAAAAGTACAGACCAGTATCTCTGATGAATACAAGATTCAAAAATCCTCAACAAAATAGCAAATGGAATACAACAGTGCTTCAAAAAAAAGTACATCACGATCAAGTGGGGTTCATTCCAGGCACAAGGATGATTCAACATAAGCAAATCAATCAATGTAATACACATTAACAAAAGAATGGATAAAAATCATGGGATCTTATCAACAGATGCAGAAGAAGCACTTGATAAAACACAACATCCATTTATGAGGAAAACACTCAATAAAATAGGAATAGAAAAAAGTACCTCAACATAATAAAGGCCATCAACACTAATAAAAGAGAAAAATGGTAACTGGCGTACGAGCTACCCTTTTCATTGGCTAATCAGGGCTATATGCAAATTAACTGCCAACTAAGATTGGCAGTTAACTGCCAACAAGATGGCGGTTAATTTGCATATATAGGCACAATGCAGGGAGGCGAAAAGGAAAGCAGGAAGAAGCCCCCTGCCACTGACAGTGATCGGAAACCCAGGGGGGAGCTAAGAGCTGGGGGGCAGGGCAAAGGCGGCCCTGGGGCCGCCTTTGCCCTGCCCCCCAGCCATGATCAGAGAATCAGGCGCCTTTTCCGCCCTGGCCAGTGATAGCAGGAAGTAGGGGTGGAGCCAGCGATGGGAGCTGGGCACGGTCGAAGCTGGCAGTCCCAGGAGCTAGGGGTCCCTTGCCTGGGCCTAAAGCGGAGCCCACGATCGCGGGGCTGCTGCAGCTGCGGGTCCCCGCTGCCCGGGCCGGACGCCTCAGCCAGAGGCGTCAGGCCTGGGCAAGGGGCCGATCCTGCGATTGGAGGGTGATGGGGGTCAACGCCTGAGGGCTCCCAGTATGTGAGAGGGGGCAGGCTGGGCTGAGGGACACTCCCCCCCACACACACCCAGTGCACGAATTTCGTGCACCAGGCCCCTAGTCTATCATAAACTCTCAGCTAATATCATACTAAACGGTGAAAAATTGAAACCTTTTTCTGTAAGATCAGGAACAAGACAAGGATGTCCACTCTCATTCAACATAGTGCTGGAAGTCCCAGCCAGACCAATAAGGCAAGAGAAAGAAATAAAAGGCATCCAAATAGGGAAGGAAGAAATCAAACTGTCACTTGTAGACAACATGATTTTGTGTATATATAAAACCCTAAAGACTCCACCATAAAACTATTAGAAACAATAAACAAATACAGTCAAGTTGCAAGATACAAAATCAATGTGCAAAAATCCAGTGCCTTCAAAACAAACAAAACTTCAGAAAAAGAAATGAAAAAACAAAAACAATTCCTTCTGCAACTGTAAAACAAAAAAATGCCTAGTAATAAACTTAACAAAGAATGTGAAAGACCTATACACTGAAAATTCTAAAGCATTATTAAAGAAACTAAAAGAGATACAACAAAATGGAAAAATATCACCGTGGTCATGTATTCAAAGAATCAACATAGTTATAATGGACATATTATTCAAAGCAATATATAGATTTTATGCAATCCCCATTAAAATTCCAATGTCATTTTTTAAAGAAATAGAACGAGAAATCATCAGATTTGTATGGATCCACAAAAAACCCTGAACGGCCAAAACAAAATCCTGAGAAAAATGAACAAAGCTGGAGATATCACACTATCTGACTTCCAATTATACTCTAGAGCAATGATAATCAAAACAGCATGGTATTAACAGAGAAACAGGGACAAGATCAATGCAACAGACTAGAGAGCCCAGCAATAAAATCACATGTATATGAATAGATAATTTTTTACAAAGGAGCCAGAAATACACAGTGGTGTAAAGATGTTCTTTTCATTAAGTGGTGCTGGGAAAACTGAAAAGCCACATGCAAATGAATGAAACTGGATTACAGTCTGTCCCCATGTACAAAAGTTAATTCAAAATGGATCAAGGCCTATATATAAGACCCCAAACAGTAAGTTACATAGAAGAAAATATAGGTACCAAACTTACAGATCTTGGTCATAGAGAACATTTTATGAAATTAACCCCAAAGGCAAAGGAAGTAAAGGCAAAAATAAATGAATGGGACTATATCAAACTAAAAAGCTTCTGCACAGCAAAAGAAACTGACAACAATACAAAGAGCAGTCAAACAGACAGATGACATTTGCAAACAGTCGCTCCAGCAAAAGTGTAATTTCCAAAATATATAAAGGACTCATTAAACTCAACACAAAGCAAACAACCCAGTCAAAAAGTGGGCAGAGGACCTGAAAATACACCTCTCCTAAGAAGACATAGGAACAGCCAACAGATATATATGAAGATGTTCAACCTCACTGGCAATTAGGGAAATGCAAATCAAAACTACAATGAGATACCACCTCACACCTGTTAGAGAGGCCATTATCAACAAAACAAGTATTGGGAGAGGTTGTGGGATAAAAGGGAACCTTCATTTACTGCTGGTGGGAATGTAGGCTGGTACAACCACTATGGAAAGCAGCCTGGCGATTTCTCAAAAAAAAGTAACAATAGAGCTACCAGACGACCCCACAATCCCTCTCATGGGTATATACCCCCAAAAAACCCTCAAACTCATGTATTTGCAAAGATATATGCAGCCCTATGTTCATTGCAACATTGTTCATAGTGGCCAAGGCATGGAAACAACCAAAGTGTCTTACCATAGAAGACTGAATAAAGAAGTTGTGGTACTTACACCAAATGGAATACTACTCAGCCATAAGAAAGGATGAAATATTGCCATTTGCAACAGCATCGACGGACCCTGATAATATTATGTTAAGTGAAATAAGTCAGTCAGAAAAAGCTAAGAACCATATAATGATATCACTCATATGTGGTATATAAAACTGAAAATCATGAACACATACAGCTGTGTGGTGGTTATCAGAGGAAAGGGAAGTGGAGAGAAGGGGATCCTAATATATGGTGACAGGAGATTTGACTTTAGGTAGTGGGCACATGGTGCAATATACAGATTTTATAACATAGAAACCCACATTTGAAACCTATGTGATCATGTTGACCAATGTCACCCCAATAAATTAAATAAAAAATATGTATAATTTTAAAAATATATGTATCCCAACCCATTGAATTCTGGATGTCTTTTTATTTGTGTAGTCTGTTCTTTCTTCAATGTATTGTAGTTTTCAGTATAAAAGACTTTAATCTCCTTGGTAAAGTTTAAGCCTAAATTATTTTTTCTTTTTGATGCTTTTGTGAAAGAATTGTTTTGTTAATTTACTTTTCTGGCAGTTCACTGTTGGTATTTAGAAACATAACTGATTTTTAACATGTTGATTTTATATCCTGCAACTTTACTATATTTATTAGTTCTAAGAGTTGTTTTGGCGGTGTTTTTTTAAGAGTCTTTTAGGGGTTTCTACATGTAACATCATGTCATCTGCAAACAGGAAAAGCTTTCCATTTTTCACCAGTTGGAAATGCCATTCAAAGCCACAATAAGGTATCACTTCACACCTGTTAGCATGGTCATTATTTTAAAAGATAATAATAATAACAACTATTGTTGAGGATGTGAAGAAACTGGAACCCTGTTCATAATGTTGGGTTGGAATGTCAACTGATGCAGCCACTATGAAAAACAGTATGGGGTTCCTAAAAAAATAATAATAATAATTAAAAATAGATCTACCATATGATCCAGCAACCCCAATCCTCGGTATTTTACCCAAAAGAATGAAATCAGAATCTGAAGATATAACTGCACACCCACATTCATTGCAGCCTTATTCACAATAACCAAGATATAGAATCAAACAGCCCAATTGATCATCAACAGATGAATGGATAAACAGCAAGTGGCATAAAAATACAATGCATTATTATTCAGCCTTAGAAACGAAGGAAAAAAAATCCTACCATTAGCAATAACATGGATGGACTTGGAAGACATTAGGCTGAGTGAAATAAAGCCATCACAAATACTGAGTAATTTCATTTATATGATGCATATAAACTAGTCTAACTTATAGAGGCAGAAAATAGAATAGTGATTGACAAGGGATGGGAGAAGGAAAAAATGGGGAATTGTTATTCAACTGGGTATAAAGTTACAGTTATACAAGACAATTAAGTTCTAAAGATCTGCTCTACAATATAGTGCCTATAGATAACAATATGGTGTTGTGCCTTTAAGACTTTAAGAAGATAGCTCTAATGTTAAGTGTTCTTATAAAATAAAAAAGCAAAGGGATACAAAGAAACTTGAAAGTAATGGCTATGTTTATTACTTTGTGGTTATGGTATCATTTGTGCATGTATGTGTCCAAACTTACCAAATTACATAGATTAAATATGTGCAGGTTTTTTATGTATCATTTATACTTCAATAAAACTGTAAAAAAAGAAAAGAATAGATTTTTCAGGCATCCTTTGGGTATAAGTGCTTTTCCTCATTTGCTGAAAAAAAAGGGGAGGGTGGGGGAAAAAAATAAGAAATGGCCAGTGGGCAGTTATATCTGCAGAGATATGTCTGAGCTAGAGACAGATTTAGGAATACATAGTGATAAATAAAACCAGAGGCATAGATGAGAGCATTCAGGAAGATTTGTAAAGTGAGAAGAGCAGTGGGACAAGAAAGAAATGAAAGAAGACCTATCTTTAAGAAATGGACAGAGGAAAGCCCGGCCATCATGGCTCAGTGGTTGAGTGTTGACCTATGAACCAGGAGGTCACGGTTCGATTCCTGGTCAGGGCACATGCCTGGGTTGCAGGCTCAACTCCCAGTGGGGTTTGTGCAGTAAGTAGCCAATCGATGATTCTTATCACTGATGTTTCTCTCTCTCTCTCTCCCTCTCTGAAATAAATAAATATATATATATATATGATATATATCCCATGTTCAAAGGCTGTTAAATTGCGTTGTTTACTCATATCTCTGAAAAAAATCACTTCTACTGTCGTGGTAAACAACCTGCTTCCCTATTTATAATGGTCTGGCTCTCTAGCAACTTCAGCGTGAAATTATAGCTAATTTGCCTACAAATGTCAGGAGGTCATAATAATCTGGCCACTCAGTGTATGTACATGTGTGTATGTATATATATATATATTTTAAAAGAAATGGACAGAGGAAAAAGACCTTGCAGAGGGATCTGAGAATAATTGAAGAGGTAGGTAGGAGACCCTGGATAAAGCCGTGTCAGAAAGTAAGGCATAAACTAAGTTTTAAGACAGGGAATGGCCAACAGTACAGGATGCTGCAGAGATCTCAAGATGAAAAACTAAAAAGAATTCATTAAGGGATTAACTGTAATTGGCATGAGGGTTGATGAAAATGTTCTAAGATTGGATTATGGTGATGGTTGCACATTTCAGTAAATTCACTAAAAATCATTGAACTGTCCACTTGAAATAAGTGAATTTTATTAATTTTATGGCATGTAAATTACACATCAATAAAATTGCTTAAACTTTTTTTTAATTTTAAAAAACTCTTGTAAATTCTGAGACACTTCCATATCTACATCGGCAAAAATGACACTGTAAGCATACCTCGTATCATACACAAAATGAATTACAAGTACATTAATGACCTAAATATAGAAGCAAAATGTAAAAGCTTTTTGAATATGATAAAGGAGAACAATTTCATGATCTCAGGTTAGAAAAAGCATGAATTGTCTTGGAAGAATCAACCTCATAGCTGTGTTCCTTCAACCAAAGAAAAGATAGGAGCCATCGTCCGAGACAAACAATCCCAGGGTAAGGAATATCAATATGACAGGATTCCCTGTTTTCCACAGAACCTCATCACTCATAACAGATACACAACTGTGACCAAAGACTACAGCTAATTAATGCAGACAAAGTGCCTTTGTAGAATATGCTCACCTATATAGTCAAAATTTATCAAATGTCTATTGTACTTTCAGAAATCTTTAACAGTAACTTTAGGGCAAAATGAGTAAGATGGATCTCAAAATGTACAAAAGGAAACAGATATCCCCCTAGATAATTAAATCACAATAAATTATAAAATTATCCTTCAGAAATAGCCATAAGCTTAGAAAAATAAGACTGAAAGAAAGCCCACTTCTATAAGTGAATGGGGGTGAAAGGGTAAAAAGGACAGAGAAAACAATTTGAATAAATCTTAAGAGAAGAAAGTTCATAATGTTTCTGATATGAAATATGCCTGAAGGAAAAGGTGGAAGGAAGTAAAAAGGAGCTAAAAAGGAAAAGATAAGAGCCAACAAAGGAACAGATAACTGTTTGAACTTCAGTTTTAAAAGCAATGATACTATAAACAGAGGTTTGAAACACCTCTGTGAATATACAGAGACTGACTGTTTCCTCACACACATTAAGACATACTTACAGGCCCTTGTCTACTAAGCAAATTCTATGTACCTTACTTAGTACCTTAAAGTCTCAAGTCTATGTTTCAACTTCTCCTAACCTCTCCAGGCAGAGCTAGGCAAACTTTGAAAATATAATTAGTCTTCATCATATCATACTTAATAAACTTTTTATTTCTATATCTCTTTCTGCTACTTCACTGTAAGCTCAAGATAAGGACAGTATATTTTACGCTAGCATCTATTACAAACCCTAGCATAAAGTAGGTGCACAAGAAATAATGAATGAATGACCAGAAGTATACTAAGAAATGGTGGCTACAACAGGAAGTACAGACAGGAAGTACAGAGGAGAAGTCAAATATTGTACAGTAAAACCAGTTAGGAAACTGCTACCAAATTCCAGGTAAGAAATGAGTAACTGACTGCAAACAATGACTGAAAAACAAGAAAAGTGATTCAAATGTTTATGATTATAAAAGAGAAGTAAATGATTAGAAGATTCAGAGCTCCTGTTCCTAGAAAGTCATTCAAATATTTATTGAGATTTTACTTGGTACAATATACTATGCTAGGCATTAGACATACAACAATAAGCAAAACAAAACTTCTGCCCTCATTCTAATAGAAATAGGAAAAAGAAAGAGGCATCACATCTTGGGGAAAATTATGTTTGATCTAGAAGGTAACTGGAGATGCAGTTCTAGAAAAAGTCAAGTTTGTGGTTTAACAAGATCAAGAAAGAAAATGTGTAGAGTGAACCTGGAGGAAATATCTATATTGATATGGGAGTGGGGGAAATCAGAAAGAAAAACAGAAGAGTCAAGAAAGGTAGTAAAACAAAAATAAAGAGTTTTTAAAAAACAAACAAAAAGTCTGGAGATGGAGGGATGGTACACAGTGCTAATTACTTCAGATATACATGTCACTAAAACATACAATATGACCTCAGCAAATACTCTTTAGGGCTTGGGAAAGGTGATCTTTAAGAAAAAAATGTATGGAAAAGAAAAAGACTGAACACAAAATTACAAGGTAAGAGAAAGAAAATGGAAAGGAGGGGAGAAGAAATAGAACAATGCAAGTAGGAAAGGAGGCACCGAAGAAAGAAATTGGGCCTTCAACTGTTATTAAAAATCAGTGGAAAAAAGATACTGGAATAAAAACAATTTCAAAAAAAAGAGAATCTATATAAAACTGGCCTGTGTCAGAATTCATATTATATACTGTATATACAATATAACAGCATGCCAATTAATTTCTTTCTCCATTTTAAAAAAATGTTATTTACCACCAATTTATAGTAAGGCCAGAATAATCTAGAATTTTCCTGCTTTTAAAGGGTAATTTAAAACAAATACTTCCAGAAAGCAGTTAATTTTAAGGATTATTGTATGCAAATTGTTATAAATATTTATAAGTTTATGTCCACAAAAACAGTAAGTAAAACACAAGGAAATATTTTAATACTAAAGAGCTTATACAACCTTTAAGTTCAAATAAAATGGTCATTAATTAAAGGGCATAGATTGATTTTTTTTAAAATCATACTAATAGCCCTGGAAAGGAAAAAAAAAAAAATCAAGCTATCATTAGATACTAAATAAGAGACAGCAGTAAAACTACTTAAGATCCTGTCAATGAACAGAAAAGAACAAAGCATTGACTGGATTAAAGAACAAGGGCAATAGCAGTAACAATAATCATATTTTTTAACTGATCTGGAAAGAAATATAGAGAGGGATCTGTAATTTTAATGATGATTTTTTCTTAAAAATCTAGTATGTGACAAGAAGTTCAGAGTCACAGAAACCAAATCAAACCACTACTAGAATCCCAACATGACCATGTTTATTAAAAGCTGATTTCCCTCCTGGAACTGTACTCCAGGTTTGAGCTTTAATAAAAAGGAAAACGAGATTTTGTGAAGTCTGGTTAACTGCAAAAGGCAGTCTTCCCACAACCAGTACCTCTTATAACCAGCAGATGGTGCCCTCCATAAGGAGAACCCTTCCACTGCACAGTCATTACACAGAATAGGAAGTTAGGCTTATTCTTGGCCAGGGACAACTAAAAAGGTAATAGAAGTATTTTCTAAGAAGAAAAGAAAAAAAGACAAAATAAATTGTTATTCTCTTCAAAGGATACAACCTTAAGGCCACTTTACATATTCTCCAACTACTCAAACAAAAAGCTGCTCTTTTTCTACATACAAAGTCACCACTAACCCGCCATTCAGCTTGAATTAATCTTTATTAATTAAAATTAAGTGTATATGTTACCCATTATTCTTATGTGTTCTGGTAAAACAAAGTAATTTTAAATGCTTACAGAAATCCTTTGAGAAAGCTCACCCATTCTGTTCATATTGTTGGTAATATTTATTTATAAAAGGTTAAACATGGTTTTACTCTCTTGTCTACATTCTTTTGAAGGACAATCAATGTTCTAGAAGGGAGTAGAGTTAAACTATTAAACAGAAAAAGAACATTAGACCCTGGAACGTCTCAACTAACACCACTTTCTAACTAACAACACAGAAAATGTTTTGTTGAGTTCCTTTATGGTAATACTTTTCATATTAATAATGATAGTCTTTCTCATTTATTGAATGATTGGTATTTCCCTAGTAAGTAGTCAGCTCAATGTCCCATTCAGTAGTGGGAGAAAATGATGTACTTCGTTATTTATATCAGACCTCAAGCACACATTCTTGCACAACCCCACATTCTCAGACTGCCTCTACTTCACTGAGAAAATAGAAGCTGTTAAACAGGAACCTTCCCAGTATACCATCATGA
The DNA here is from genome assembly GCF_963259705.1 of Myotis daubentonii. Classification (NCBI taxonomy): domain Eukaryota; kingdom Metazoa; phylum Chordata; class Mammalia; order Chiroptera; family Vespertilionidae; genus Myotis; species Myotis daubentonii. The sequence continues at coordinate 123,612,726 of NC_081841.1, forward strand.
ATCTACTACTGCCCACCTGCTATGTTTGAAACCATTTCCTGCTTCCTTCCTATTAACAGAAAGGAAAAGCTGAAGAAGACAGTGAGGACAAGGCTGGTCCAGGTCTGTGGGAGAACTAAAAAGCTAATGGGAGTATTTTCTAAAAGAAAAAGAAGTCAAGTCGTTATTCTCCCACCCCATCAAAACCTAATCCCATCACAGGTGCATAAAATCCCATCCTCTACACGTTTCTCAGAGATTTTTATCTCCTGTTTCCCCAATTTCTACTAGATCCTTTCTCTCAATATTCAATAATACTCTCTTCTTGAGTAGAAGTAAGGCATTCAAACAATAAAGGAAAGAAAATACAACATACCTACAAACACCCCCCAGCTGTCTTCTGTCTCAAATTACGTTCACAGCCAAGTTTCTCAAAACTTAATCTTTCTACCTTCACATTTGCAGTTCCCACTTGCATACCAATCTAATCTTGTTTCTAATACCCCCATCACATCACTGGCAATAATGCTTTTACCATAATCATCATAGACTTCAAAAATGATAACGGATTTTCCCTTCCCTGTATTTACACCCTTACAATGTGACTTTGTTGCTCCTCCCATGAGTATGTTTCGAACCCTTGAACTTGACATGCTCTTACAACTTTGGCCAATGGGTTATTGGCAAATGTAATAATAAGTACTTGTGCCTTTGGGTTTACTGACTTGTTGCTCTTGGAACTCCGCTCCTAACATGTGCCCAAATACAGAAGTTATCCCACTAGAAAATGAGAGATAATATGGAGAAAGGTCTCAGTAATCCCAGCCATAAGCAAACCACCAGGTAACCGTAAATTTACCTAAAGAATCAAGAGTGAGATCAGCTAAGGGTGACATAGATCAATGGAACTGCCCATCTAAACCAAACTCAAATTATTTAACCTGCAGAATAGGGAGCTAAATAGTGTTGTTTTTTAAGCCATTAAGTTTTGGGGTTTATGTAGTAAAAGATAACATTTTAAAAGTTAATTCACTTCCATGTTGCCAAATCAAATCCTTTCTAATCCTTATTTTAGTGACCTCAGCAGTTGACACACAGTTGACTGCAACCTCCTCTTTGAAACACTCTTTTTCATCTACTTCACCTTTACTTCCTTCCCTACTGGTCATACCGGTGTCCTTTGTTGCTTCCTTCTCCTGCACGAGTTCATTTCTGGCCCCTTTAATCACTTTTTAATCTGTGTTTTTCTTCCAAGGCTTTTGCCCTAAGCTTTCTTAAAGCCAGAGACTTGAAAATAATAAATACATATCCCACCAAGAGCTCTTTTTTGAACTGCAGTCCACACATACAACTGTCTACTTAACATTTACTTGGGGTATCCTCAAAGGCATCTTGAACATAAAATACTCAAAACTAAAAAAGCATACTTTCTCCCAACTTATTCCCTATTTAAAAAAAAAACACAAACCCTCCTTTTTCATTCTTCTGTCTGTATATGGTAACTTAGTATATCCGGATTTGTTTCTCCCAGAAAACTGGGAGTGACCCTTGACAATTCTCTTTCAACATTTAAAAGCCACCAGAGTACTGTAAATATAACTTGCAAAACATAAATGAAGTCCACCCTCATTTGGCCATCAGTTCACCATAACCTAATCTAAGCCACCTTCTAATTAATTCTTCATATAGCAACCAGATTAATCTTAATATGCTAATCTCTTCATATCACTGCCTTACTTAAAATTCTTAAATAGGTCTCTACTGCTCTCAGAGTAAGTTCTAAATATACTAATCTGACCACTTTCTCATTAATTTCCGTCACCTCTCTCCAGTCCTTTAAGGCACCACGCCAAGATCCTTCTGTCTCAGTGTGTGCTATTCATTCTACTTCAAAAACTTTTTCCTCTTCTTTGTCACTCTTTTCATGCCTGTAACACTGACTTTTCAAGACTCCTACATCAATTTCTCAGGAACATATTCCCAAATCACCCAAACTAAATTAAATCCATACTACATGCTATCATACCACCCCTGTAGTTTTCCTCCAGAGAACTTAAATTGTAAATATTTATCCTCTAATATCTGTTTCCCTTTCTAAAGTGTAAACTGTATAAGAACAAGAATACTACTTGGTTCACCTCATGCCTAATACAATGATGGGCAAAAAGCAAGAATTCAACAAATATTCCTTTTTTAAAAAAAGAACATTTTAGAGATAGGAACGGGGGGGGGGGGGGGGGAGAGAAAAAAAACCATCAATTGGTTGTCTCCCATATGAATCCCAACTGGGTACTGAACAGGTAACCTGGGTATGTGCCCTTACTGGGAATCAAACCAGTAACCTCTTGGTACATGAGACGACGCTCAGCCAACTGAGGCACATGTGCCAGGGAATCAATAAATATTTTTCTTCTTTTTTCAAAATGTATTTTTATTGATTTTTAGAGAGAGGGAAAAGGAGAGGAAGAAAACGAAACATCGATGCACAGAACATCTTTCGATGGCCTCCTGCATGCCCCCAGGCATGTACCCTGACAGGGAATCGAACCAGCCCAACCATTGGAGCCACACTGGCCAAGAAAACAAATATTCTTAGTAATGAGTTAAATAACATAATTATGCCCATTTTATAAATGAGAAAACTGGAACTAATCTGTGTGATTCCCAAGAACTATCCCCTTAACATAATGGTTCCCAATTTTTCGAGCACACTTGAATCCCGTAATGCTCAGGCCCAAACCCCTGCACTTGAAAAAAGTTCCATAAGAATTTTTATATAGAAAGTTAAGTAACAGTGTTTCCCTAATAGCCCGAAAGTGTAATTCATAAAAACCAAAAAGTGTAAACAATCTAAATATCTATTTACTGGCGAATGTATATACAAAGTTTGTTTTATCCACACAATAAAAAACTACTAATCAAAAATAAGAGGAACAAAGCGCTGGTATACGATACAACATGGATGAACGTCCAAAACATCCAATTAAAAGAAGGACTATATATTGTATGATTACATTCACATGAAATACCTGAAAAACACAAATCTATAGAAACAGAAAACAGGTTAGTCACCATGTGGGGTTGGGGGTGAGAAAAGAGTGACTATAAATGGACAAAGAGCACTCTTTGTAGGACAATAGTTGCACACTAAATTTACTAAAAATCATTGACTTGTATATATGAGTGTTTTAAAAGAAACACAAAAGAGCAATGAACAAAAGCACAAAGATATGCTAGATATGGAAAAAAAACAAGCTACAATTATCTATAATAATAAAAGTGTAATATGCTAATTAGACCGGATGCCCTTCCCGGATGAAGCCGAGGCTGCAGGCCCGGAGGCTGCAAAGGCCTACTCTTGCACGAATTCATGAACTGGGCCTCAAGTCCTATCTAATAAGAGAGAAACATGCTAATTAGCGTACGACCGCAACCCTTCCCATTAGCTAATCAGGGCAATATGCAAATTAACTGCCAGCCAAGATGGCAGCCGGCGGCCAGGCAGCTTGAAACTAACATGAGGCTTGCTTGCTTCAGTGACGGAGGACTCCAACGTTCCCCGCCTGCCGATGCGGGCCTCTGAGCTGCAACTCTAAGCAACTATGTTACAAATATAGAAGCTAAACAAAACCCCAGAAACCTGCTTTAGTCGCCGGGCTTCAGCCAGCAGGATCACAACACTGTTTCCAATACAGAAGGTAAACAAACGCCAGAAACCTGCTTTCAGCAGTGGAGGCCTAAGAGCTGGAGCCAAGCCTCAAAAAGCTAAAGCTGGCCCAGAATAAAAAAAGAAAAAAAAAAAGAAAAAAAGGAGAGGGTTGGGAGCTTCAGTCACCCGCCAGCCTGAAAATTGCCCTCAGCCCCTCATCCAGACTGGCCAGGCACCCCAGTGAGGACCCCCACCGTGAAGGGTGTGTGACCAGCTGCAAATAGCCATCATCCCCTCATCCAGGCTGGCCAGGCACCCCAGTGGGGACCCCCACCCTGATCCAGGACACACTTCAGGGCAAACCAGCCGGCCCCCACCCGTGCACCAGGCCTCTATCCTATATTAGTAAAAGGGTAATATGCCTCCCAGCACCAGGATCAGCAGAGCTGCGAGGCCTCCCGGCACCGGGATCAGTGTGACAGGGAGCAGCACCCAAACCCCCTGATCGCCCGGCGGCTCTGTGTGTGACAGGGGGCGGGGCCACAACCTCCCTATCCACCCTGCTCTGTTCGTGACAGGGGAAGGCGTCCGAACTCCCTGATCAGCCCTGCTCTGTGCCTGATAGGGGGGAGCTCCCCAACCCCCTGATCGCCCTGCGGCTGTGTGTGTGACAGGGTGCGGCGCCCCAACCCCCTGATCGGCCCTGCTCTGTGGGTGATAGAGGGCGGCGCCCCAACTGCCGCCCGCCACGGGCCCTACTCTGTGTGTGATGGGGTAGAGCCATAACCTCCCCATTGGCCCTGCCCTGAGTTTGACAGTGGCGGCGCCCCAACCCCTGCCCTGAGTGTGAGAGTGGCGGCGCCCCAACCCCGTGATCCACCCTGCTCTGTAGGTGACAGGGGCGGTGCTCCAACTCTCCTATTGGCCCTACTCTGTGAGTGACAGGGGGGAGCTCCTCAACCCCCTGATCAGCCCTGCTCTGTGCCTGACAGGGACGGAGCCCCAACCCCCCTGATGGGCCCTGCTCTGTGCATGACGGGGTAGAGCCATAACTTCCCCATCGGCCCTGCCCTGAGTGTGACAGTGGCGGCTCCCCAACCCCCTGATCGATCCGCCCTGCTCTGTGCATGACAGGGGGCGGCGCCCCAACTCCCCAATTGGCCCTGCTCTGAGCCCGACCAGGGGCTGCACCTAGAGATTGGGCCTGCCCTCTACCACCTGGAGCAGGCCTAAGCCAGCAGGTCATTATCTCCCGAGGGGTCCCAAACTGCAAGAGGGCACAGGCCGGGTTGAGGCACTCCTCTCCCCCCACGAGTGCACAAAAATTTGTGCACTATTAGACTAGAGGCCCGGTGCACAAAAATTTGTGCACTATTAGACTAGAGGCCCGGTGCACAAAAATTTGTGCACTCGGGGGGGAGGGGTGCCTCAGCCCGGCCTGTGCCCTCTCGCAGTCTGGGACCCCTCGGGGGATGACCACCTGCTGGTTTAGGCCCGCTCCCCGGGGGATTGGGCCTAAGCTGCAGTCGGACATCCTTCGCGCTGCTGAGGAGGCAGGAGAGGCTCCTACCACCAATGCTGTACTGGCAGCCGTCAGCCTGGCTTGTGGCTGAGCAGAGCTCCCCCTGTGGGAGCACACTGACCACCAGGAAGCATCTCCTGCATTGAGCGTCTGCCCTCTGGTGGTCAGTGTGTGTCATAGTGACCAGTCATTCTGCTCTTAGGGTCAATTTGCATATTACCCTTTTATTATATAGGATAGAGCCCTGGTGCATGGGTGGGCTGGTTTCCCTGAAGGGTGTCCCGGATCAGGGTGCGGTCCTGCTGGGGTGCCTGGCCAGCCTGGGTGGAGGCTGATGGCTGTTTGCAGTCTCGCCACATCCCCTTCAGGATGGGGGTCCCCGCTGGGGTGTCTGGCCAGCCTGCATGAGGGGCTGATGGCTGTTTGCAGGCTGGCCACAGCCCCTCCAGGGTAGGGGTTTCCGCTGGGGTGCCTAGCCAGCCTGGGTGAAGGGCTGATGACTGTTTTCAGGCTGGACACAGCCCCTTCAGGGTGGGGGTCCCCACTGGGGTGCCTGGCCAGCCTGGGTGAGGGTCTGAGGGTGGAGGTTCCTGCTGGGGTGTCTGGCCAGTCTGGGTGCTGGGCTGATGGCTGTTGCCAGGCTGGCCAAGGCCCCCAGCAGGGTCCCTCACCCCATGAGGGTGTGGCCATCCTGGGTGAGGGGCTGATGGCTGTTTGCAGGCTGGCCACGGACCCCAGCCACCCAAGCCCCCAGTGGAGGCAGGCTGGAAGCAGGTATCTGGGATTTATTTATCTTCTATAATTGAAACTTTGTTGCTTTAAGCAGAGGCCACAGCCGGCCAGGGCAGGCGGGAAGCTTGGATTCCTCTATCGGCGGGGCAACCAAGCCTCTTGCTTGCTCCAGCTCCGTGGCTGCCTGCCGCCATCTTGGTTGGGTTAATTTGCATATAGTAGCTCTGATTGGCTGGTGGGCGTGGCTTGGGCATAGCAGAGGTATGGTCAATTTGCATGTTTCTCTTTTATTAGATTAGACTAGAACCCCGGTGCACAACATTCGTGCTCCGGAGTGGGATGGGGATGGGGGTGTCCCTCACCTCGACCTGAGCCCTTTCTCAGTTCGAGAGCCCTCAGTCGGACATCCTTAGCACTGCCACAGAGGCAGGAGAAGCTCCCGCCACCCAGTTGCGCTCGCCAGCCCTCAACCTGGCTTGTGGCTGAGCAGCGCTCCCCCCGTGGGAGTGCACTGACCACCAGGGGGCAGCTCCTGTGTTGAGCAACTGCCCCTGGTGGTCAGTGTGCATCATAGCAACCAGTCATTCTGCCATTCAATCAATTTGCATATTACCCTTTTATTATATAGGACTAGCAGCTCAGTGCACAAAATTCGTGCACAATAGGGAATTATTTAGCAGAAATATTTTAATATTGCTATTTGCTCTTTCTCTATAATAGAAGTGTGAGAGTGAAAGGAAATTAGTAAATTAGTAAATGTATGTGAAAATAATATATAAACTTATTAATAAATAAACAGTAACAAAAGGATATAACAGAGGCATAATATGAAAACAACGAAGACATGATATGAAAACAACAAAAACATGATATAAAAACAAAAACATGAGCCCTAACCAGTTTGGCTCAGTGGATAGAGCGTCAGCCTGCAGTCTCAAGGGTCCCAGGTTCGATTCTGGTGAAGGGCATGTACCTTGGTTGTGGGCACATCCCCACCTGGGGATGTGCAAGAGGCAGATGATCGATGTTTCTCTCTCATCGATGTTTCTAACTCTCTATCCCTCTCCCCTCCTCCCTGTAAAAAAATCAATAAAATATATTTAAAAAACAAAACAAAAATAACATGATATAAAAACAACACTGATGCAAACAATGACTGATAAAGTGATTAAACTTATTCTAATATCTCCCTGTATACCACATTAAGAGTGAAAACACTTTCAGAGTGCTTGACTAATTTCCCTTGTGATGAAGTATTTAGAACTTTAACTTTAACCCCTAGAGTGCCGGGGAGCGTGATCGCGCTCCTCCTGTCTTTCACCAAAAGTGCCGGGAGCGCTATCAAAGCTTCGAAATGGCATCCAGTTCTAAGTCTGCTTTTATTAGTGATGATGTTATTGCTAACTATGTCAATGTAGTAAAGGTTTCCTTAAGTTTTTGAATATATCACTTCATTTACTTGCAATTCATAATTTTTTTCCTAAACTGCTGTAAAATCAGCAAAAATGCCTTGGCAATTTCAGCATAGTTCCCAGGATATTGGTTGGCACTCAAAGGGTTAACATCACATGCTCTTCAAACTTGAGAGAAAGCAACATATAACTGACCATGTGCGAAAATGGGTTCAGGTAGGAATATGCCTACTCTGTCTAGAGTTTGTCCTTGTGATTTATTAATAATCACAAATGCTGGCATCACGGGAAACTGTCGTTGAACCAATTTAAATGAGAGGCCAGTGTCAGATGGGGACAAATCAATTCTTGGAATCAGAACAACCTCTCCATCTGCAAATCCGGTTAATACTTCAGCTTCAATAATGTTAGGTAGTAATCTTTGATAATAAATCTGATACCATTACAAAGACCTCATTTACTATTAAGATTTCTCAATAGCATGATAATTGTACCCACTTTCAATTTTAATTTATGACATGGCATTCCCGAAGGAGTAATACTATTAAGAAATTCGATGGGAAAATTTTCCTTTTCAGCATCATCTGTTGAGTCAATGGGATCATCACTCAAATATGTGTGAAAATCTCCATCGAGTATATCCAAAATTTCTTCATTTAATTTTTGAACGTGCTCATTTTTTGGACAAAGAATTGCACGTTTAGATATATTTTTAATACTATCTATAGAGATAGTATTTCCAAGGTAGCTTCAATAATAGATCCATTACAAATCATTTCACAGGGGATTTCAATAATATCCATTCATAAATGAAAACTGCTATCAAGTTTGCCATCTCCAAGTTTTACTAACCATCCACTATAATCAGAATCCTCTGATCTCATATTTGTTGTAAGAGACAATTTTCTGAAACATCCCCAAACATTACAGTACTTTAAACTCGTTTGTACTATGGCCGATCGCATAGCATGTGGTACAATACTGAGACATTGTCAAAAATCTCCTCCAAGGAGAACTTTCCCACCAAATACAACATTCAAATTCATAATTTCTCTTAGCAATCTGTCTATGGCGTTTATAGCATGACTGGATGCCATGGTGCATTCATCAATAATGAGAAGTTGGGCCTTTTTAATAGTTTTAGCAACTTCACTGTTTATATTGAGTCTAGAAATTGAAGTTTCATTTAATGGAATCGTTAATTTATATTGGGAATGAAAGGTGCTTCCACCGAGAAATAAATTTGCAGCAATTCCTGTAGATGCTGTGGGTAAAACAGTACCACCACGACCTCTAATATAATGTATTAAAACTTTATACAGATATGCAGGTGAATAGGATTCCTAGCTGGCAGGCCCCTGACAGCAAGCTGGCCACCTGTCAATTCCGTGAGGAATGGGGCTCCCTCCTCCCTCCTGTCAGGGTCCAGGGTGCAGGTGAATGGGGTTCCTTGTTCGGAGGCTACTGACAGCAAGCTATCCAACAGCGGATTCTGTGAGGAATGGGGCTGGTTTGAAGGCCAGCCACGCCCCCTGTTAGGCCAGACCCAGAGTTCTACCATGCTGTGGCCTCCTCCTCAGCAACCCAGGACTGACTGCTGCTGGGCACTCCTGGAGCTCTGAGGGTGGGTTCTTCCCTCAGGCCTTGCAGGAAACAGCTCGGGGAGGGTGCAGTTGTTGCTAAGAGGACCCAGGACTCAGTGGGTCCAAGCTCCGAGGGCCGGTTCCTGCCTCAAACCTCGCCCTTACCAGAAACAGCTAGGGAGGGCACAGCCATTGCCAAGACAACCCCTGCAGGACTGACTTCAGCCTCGATCGTGACATTACACCCAGGGTTTTTATATAAATAGATTACTATATAGGATATGTGTTTCTAGAAAACCTCACATTCTGCAAAATCACACTTTCAAAATAATGGACAAAACATTTGCAAAACAACAATCCTAATAAAATACTAGCATAGTCAGTCTACATTGGCATTTGTTCCCAGCATCATAATCAAAATTTTCAGTCCTAAATCTTGGGAGTCAGGCTTTCCCTTAAAGACAGGTCGTTGAAGGTACTTACTTCTAATAGGAAAAATTTTAACAAAATTAAAAATTTAATCTAATGACAACATTCAAATTTTGTTAAACATGGGAAAAATAGCCTCAGATATTTCACATGCACTTTAAAGCTATACCAGACAGCTTCATATAGAAAGATTAGGATTTCTTCAAGCTACTAAATCTTCTGCTTATAATACACAAACGTAATTTTGCATCAGAATTTTCGCCCCCCCCCCCCGCCTTTTTTTACACTACATCTATGGATCACTTATAGGACATACATTTCTTTCATAGCACAATAAATCTAAGCAATTTTTATCAAACATCTAGATCCAATAGAACTTCAAACATAACATATGATCCCACATTATAAGATTTCTTTTTAAAATTTTATTGAGGTATAATTGACACATATTAGTTTCAGGTGTATGAAATGATTCGATTTATATATATAGTGGGTAACATTTATCACCACACATATTTTCTTGTCCAAAGGTACTTTTAAGAATTACTGTCTTAGCAACTTTTAAATAAACAATACAGTATTAAAAACTATACTAGTAGTTACACTATAATGCACAGGCTATACATTAAATCCCATGACACATTTTGTAACTGAAAGTTTGTACCTTTTGACCTCTTTCACCCACCCCCTCAAATCTGGCAACCACCAATCTGTTCCTTGTATCTGTGAGTTCGAACTTTTGGTTTTGGGTTTTGTTTTAAGATTCCACATATATGTGAGATCTGTCCTTCTCTGACTTATTTTATGTAGCATAAATGTCCTCAATGTCCATCCTTATTGTCACAAATGGTAGGGTGACACCTTTTTTTATGGCTGGAAACCATATACCATGTTTTCTTTAATCCACTGATGCACGCTTAGGTTGTTTGCATGTATTGGATATTGTGAATAATGATGCACTGAACATGGGAGTACAGATATCTCTTTAACTTTGTTTTTATTTCCTTCATATAAATACCCAGAAGTGGAATTGCTGGATCATGTCGTTCTATTTCTAACTTTTTGAGGACATTAAGAAATGTCCTCAAAGCCATACTGTTTTCCATAGAGGCTGCACCAATTTACAATCCCACCAACCATGCACAAGGGTTCCCTTTCTCCACATCCTCATCAAGTCTTGTTATTTCTTGTCTTTTATATAATAGCCATTCTAACAGGTGTGATGTGATATTTCATTATGGTTTTAATTTGTATTTAGTTGCTTCAGCTGTTTTCTCAATATCTTTAGACACTGTTAAAATGTTATCTTTGGAAGAAAGATTGCCTTTGAGTGCTTCAAAATATTGAGGTGCTGCAAAAAGGACCTTTATGGCCAATGATACTTCTGCATTAGTATTATTTCTTTACCTAACAATTATAAGAGCTAAATTATGTTACAGAAACATGTACTGTAGCAGAATGATATTAACAGAATGCTTTAACTAGAATGTGCATGTGTGTGCACACATGTACACATATTTGTGAAAATGATATTAAAAGAAACTGAGACCTGTTAATGTAAGGTTCCATATCCTTGATAAGGAGTTACGTTTTTCTGATAATAGGGCAGTTGTTATCGGTTTTTCTTTGTTCTCTAAGGAACATGAAGAGCAATCAGATTTGTATTTTAGAATTTCCAAAGACAAAGTCATACTTACTGAAACATAAGACTGCAGAAATACAGTGGGGCGTTGACTTACGAGTTTAATTCGTTCCGTGACGGAGCTCGTAACTCAAATTACTCGTATGTCAAATCAAAAAGTGAACACGTGAGACACTTGATGCTGGGCTGATGTTGTGGCGTTCACTGTGACGTGGGGTATCTGAAGCTGGCTCGTAACCCGAATTTCAGCTCGCAACTCAAAGCAAAAAATCAGCCAAGAGACGGCTCGTATCTCAAAAAACTCGTTAGTCGGGACACTCGTAAGTCAAGGCCCCACTGTATATGAGGGGCTAAAGGGGCTCACAGAAGCAATAATAGGAAGCTCTGAACTACTGGAAAATGACACACTATACAATTCACTATTTAAAATATACAATTCACTGGTTTTTGATATTGTAATGTTTAATAGTGGTAAAATACATGTAACAAAATTTGCCATTTTAGCCATCTTTATAAAGGTACAATTCAGTGGCATTAAATTAAGTGTTGTGCAACCATCACCACTATCTATATTTCCAAAATGTTTTCGTCACCCCAAACAGAAACTTTGTAACATTAAGCAATAACCCATTCATTCTCTCCTTTCCTTAGCCCCTGATAACCTCTAATCTACTTTCTATCTCTGGATTTGCCTATTCAAAGTACAGCAGATCCTTTAATAATGCTGCTTCATGTGACACTGTTTCAGTATAACATTGATGAGATGCCACAGAAACTACTGGTTTTGTTATATGTTGTTTTGTCATAGTTCCAAGAACCTAGGGATGATGTTAAGTGATGACTTACTTTATCTCATATAAGTGTAGTCATACAGTATTTCCCGGTGTCGGGCTTATTTCACTTAGCATAATGTTTTCAAGATCCAGCCATGTTCTGTCACATATCAGAGCATCATTTTTTCTTTTTCTTTTTTGGCTTATAAACAACAAGCAATTATTTCTCATAGTTCCAAAGGCTGGGAGCCCAAGCCCAAGATCATGGTGTCAGCAGATTCAGCATCTGGTGATAGCCCATTTTATTTTTTTGCTTGTTTTTTATAATTACAGTTAATATTCAATACTAAAGGCCCAGTGCATGAATTCGTGCATGGCTGGGGTCCCTCAGCCTGGCCAGCAATCGGGGCCGATCAGGGGGGCCAGCCTGCCGGGGGTAGGGACCATGGGAGGTTGGTTGGCTGGCTGGAGGGACTGTGGGAGGTTGGCTGGCCGCCCCCACCCCCCATCGGGAGGGACCGTGGGAGGTTGGCCCCAGCAGCAAGCTAACCAATGGCTGATTCCACAAGGAATTGGGCTCCCTCCTCCCTCCTGTCTGGGTCCGGGGTGTGGGTGAACCAGATTCGGGGCTGTCGAGGCTCCAGCAGCAAGGTCTGGGTCAGTGCATGTCATAGCTATCGGCTGGTCGTCCGGTCATTCGGTCATAATGGTCACTTAGGCATATATATATATATATATATATATATATATATATATATATATATCTCTACACTAATAAAAGAGAAAAATGGTAATTGGCGTATGACGCTACCCTTTTCATTGGCTAATCAGGGCTATATGCAAATTAACTGCCAACTAAGATTGGCAGTTAACTGCCAACAAGATGGCGGTTAATTTGCATATGTAGGCACAATGCGGGGAGGCGAAAGGGAAAGCAGGAAGAAGCCCCCTGCCACTGACAGTGATCGGAAACCCAGGGGGGAGCTAAGAGCTGGGGGGCAGGGCAAAGGCGGCCCTGGGGCCGCCTTTGCCCTGCCCCCCAGCCATGATCGGAGAATCAGGCACCTTTTCCGCCCTGCCCAGTGATAGCAGGAAGTAGGGGTGGAGCCAGCGATGGGTGCTGGGCATGGTCGAAGCTGGCAGTCCCAGGAGCTAGGGGTCCCTTGCCTGGGCCTAAAGCAAAGCCCACAATCGCGGGGCCGCTGCAGCTGCGGGTCCCCGCTGCCCGGGCCGGACGCCTAGGCCAGAGGCGTTAGGCCTGGGCAGGGGCGGAGTCTGCAACCGCGGGGAGCTGGTTGGTCAAGGGGCCAATCCGGTGATTGGTGATCGGAGGGTGATGAGGGTCAACTCCTCTGGCTGAGGCATCAAGCCTGGGCGGGGGGCTGGGGGTCCCCTGCCCAGGCCTGATGCCTGGGCCAGAGGCATCAGGCCTGGGTCGGGGCGGAACCAGGGATTGGGGGGATATGATGGTACCCTTGCCCAGGCCTGAAACCTGGGTCAGAGGCGTCAGGCTTGGGCGGGGGGTGGAGCAAGCGATCAGAGGTAGATGGGGGTCCCCTGCCCAGGCATGATTCCTGGGCCAGAGGCCTCAGGCCTGGGCGGGGGCCAGAGCCAGTGATCGGGGGGAGATGGGGGTCCCCTGTCCAAGCCTGACACCTCTGGCGGAGGCGTCAGGCCTGGGCAAGGGGCCGATCCTGCGATTGGAGGGTGATGGGGGTCAATGCCTGAGGGCTCCCAGTATGTGAGAGGGGGCAGGCCGGGCTGAGGGACACTCCCCCCGCCCCACACCCAGTGCACGAATTTCGTGCACCGGGCCCCTAGTGTGTGTGTGTGTGTGTGTGTGTGTGTATAGTGTGTGTGTGTGTGTGTATATATATATATACATATATATATATATATATATAGATATAGATATAGATATAGATATAGATATAGATATAGATATATATATATATATTAGTTTCAGGTGTATAGCATATTGGTTAGACAGTATATAACTTATGAAGTAATCCCAAAAGTCTAGTACCCACCTGACACCATACATAATTATTACAACATTATTGACTATATTCCCTATGCTGTACTTTATATCTCAGTAACTGTCAATTTATACTTAATCCCTTCACATTTTTCACTTAATCCCCAACCTCTCTCCCATCTAACAACCAGTTTGTTCTCTATATCTATGTTTGTTTCTGTTTCATTTAGAATCTCATTCTCTTTTAATGACTAAATAATATTCCGTTGTACATATATACCACATTTTTGTCTATTCACTCATCTGTTAATGGACTGTTTCCACTTGTAAATAATAGTGCTATTGTAACTGGAATCAATGTTGGGCTGCCTGCCTCCACAACAGCCAAACTCATGAGACAGCTACTAATGAAAAAGGAAAGTGGTTTAGTCAAGTGCTGGAAACCTGGGAAGAGGGGGTGGGGGGGTGGGGGGGGGGGGAGAACAACTCTTGTCGCAAAGCCCACATCTCAGTGCTGACAGAGGTTTTTATGAGGGAGAGGGAAAACAGAGCAAAGAAATCAAGGGGAGCGGGTTAAAAAGTACTCTACAGTCCATTCCAGTAGAATCTTGAAAGTGATCAAGTGATAGTCTGGTGTGCATCATCTTTGTCTTCGTCATCCTGGTTCTACAGCTGAAGGTCAGCAAATGCCCCAGAACTGGGATGACTGAAGGTTAGAGTCTGCATCTTCTGAAGTTAGATAAACATGCTGTTTATCTACAAGCTACATATTAAGAGTCAGCATTTACAGAAACAATATCAAAAGAATGGTGGAGTGGGGTTATAATTACCCACTATTACACTATGATCACAAATGTACAAATCACTCTTCAAGACTCCGCTTCCAATTACTTACACCAGGTTTAATGGAGTCTTTGGAGAAATGTCTATTCAAGCCCTTTGACCATGTTTTGATTAGGCTGTCCTTTTGTTGTTGAGTTGTAGAAGTTCTTTATATTCTGGATATTAACTCCTTATCAGATATATGATCTGCAAATATTTTCTCCCATTCTGTAGGTTGTCTTTTCATTTTCTAATAATGTCCTTTGATGCACAAAAGATTTAGTTTTTAATGAAGCCAAATTTATCCATTTTCTTCTTTTATTGTTCATGTTACTGGTAAAAACCTATTGCCAAATCCAAGGTCATGAAATGCTACCCCCATGTTTTCTTCTAAGAGTTTATGGTTTTAGCTCTTTAGATCCACTTTGAGCTAATTTTTAATATATGGTTTGAGATAGGGATCCGACTTCATTATTTTGCATGTGGAATTCCAGTTGTCCCCATATCGTCTCTTTCCTACCCTCTCCTCCTCTTCCCTCTCCTCCTTCTCCTTTGCTTTTTTTTGTTTCATCAAGAAATCCATTAAAAGGTTATAAAACCAGTTACTGAATTTGTTAAAATATTTTTGGAGGGAAATTGTCAACTCTCATTTTATTACCATTCCTATGGTATGTCCGTCCAAAACATATATATACACACACTTTGAATAATTATTAATTCTAATGGATTAAATCTGAAAAGAAAGAAGTACCAATTGAGCTACTAGCTGTATACATTTTTGGGGACAGCTTGTATTTAACAAATCAAGAAATTGAGGTCAAGAGAAGTTCGGTGACTTGCCCAGGATTAGAAAGTTTCTGAATGACAGAATTCTGACTACACCACAACTTCTTACATGGGTTATATTACTGGAAACAGCCACCGAAGCATACTTAATTTCTTGGTTTTATTTATTTCAAAAGCAAACTATAGAGCACTATAATTACAGTACATAACTAATAAATCACTAACAAACTATCTTCAAAGAGCCTAAGATAAATAAACAAAACAGAAATATCAACTATAAGGGTAACATTGTCCAACAATTATAAGAGTTCCTCAAGGGAAGTGAACCTTTTTCTGATACTTGAGTCCTCACTGAACCCTTACTAGGTCAGTGAGTGATATAAAGGATAACCCTGGCAACATACCTAGAATAAGCACAGAAATGAGTTTTAGTTATTTCTTTTTATCCCTCAATGCAAGCCAAAGTACAATTCAAAGTACTTAAAAGTATGATTCAGTAATAACAATTCTATAGGAATGGGGACCAAATACCACAAGGCTCAAAAGGTCAGTGATCTCAATGTCTGGTTTGATCTAGAAGAAAAATCTAAGCACACAAAGCAATGATTCTTCAAACTTATTTTAATCGCAAAACTCATTCTTCTAACCAAAATCTTTTAACAATGTCAAACATATTGAATAGATCCAAAGACAGCTGCTCTGGCTGAACTGGGTGATGGGTACTCCAATGCCCCCAATCTCTTGTTAAGACCCCAGAAAACAATTTTGAAAACCACTGATATGTCACATATTGTTAAAAATGTGAACAGCTTTTCTAAAATGTATTAATATTTATTAAATGTTAATGACACATTCCCTTCAACCTATCAATCCCTCTCTTCCTACTATCTCATAGTAATAAAACCATCAATATAAACATGCAAGATTATTTTTTTCAGCATAGTTTATACTGGAGAAAAAACATGAAAAACACCTGATATATCAACAAGGGTACAGCTAAATGAAGTATGGTATATCTTTACCATGGATTATTATATAGTATTACGAAGAACAAATTGTATCAGATCATCCACATCAGTAATTTACAAACTATCTCATGGCACACATAAACTAATTACTAAAATTCTGCAGGACACCAAAAAAATACATTTTTTGCCGATCTGACAATCTAAGTGAAAAGACATCAGTACTCCTGACTAAATAGTCAGTCAGGTATTGCAAGTTTTAAAAATTCTTTCGGCACACCAGTTGAAATTGCTGATCTATACTGAGAAGTGAGAAACGCATTATTCTCAGGTGTGTATATATGTACACATGGTAGGTGCTGATAAGACTTTTGTAAGAAAGTACTACCACAACTACACCGAAAATAAAAGTACCTCTGGAGAGATGGGGAAAAATAAAAAAATACGTACAGAACTAAATGGCAAATACAGATTTTAAAATTATTTCTACTGTATGTAAAAACAGACTTAGACATGCTTTGACTTTAAGAAATGCTATTTCACAAGTATTTATAATAAAGTGTTTTTAAAAAACAATCCATAAAGAAAGAAAAACCAATAATCTACAAGTATTGTGTGTTGACTATCCTTCAAGTTTTCTTCATTAAAAAACTTGAAGACTAAGTTTTGAAGACTAAGCAAAAAAGACTAAGCAACAGATACTCAAGGTTATCTATACTGTGGCAAGAGCCAAGAGTGTAAGTATTCTGAACTGTCAAAGGCACCTCTGCCTTTAAAAAGAATAAAATCACAATATATCACTCTCCATTCCTTTTTCTTTTTTCTTCCTTTCTCTCTCCTTTCTTCCACCTCCCACTGCAAGATCCTAAAAGGGACAGATAAATTAAACTAGATGTCCCAATCATCATCCCACCTAATCACTTTCCAAATCTAAAACTCTATAATCTTATTGTGTTATATACTTGCAGTTGTTTGCAATTCTTACTATTCAGCACTCTTATAATATCAGTTAAAATGATCTGTTCTTCAGATCCATTAATGAATGCAATTACGCAATTACTCAAGTGAAAATTAATTTTGGACCTTTCCCCCGCACATTTTCCCAGGAAAACTAACTAGTAGCAGAAAGAACATCAATATTAAAATGGTTCTGCTTTCACTTTGAAAGTAGATATTTCTTTTCAATTCCCTGGCAAACAAATTTTCTTCCAAAAGGGTAAAAACTCAAAAAATGAACTACATTGCAAAAATACCAATCAGAAATAAACTTGAAATTATAGACTGTTTTCTGAGATGCAAACAAACAATTCAGATCAGCTTTGTACAATATCTGTAATTTTATCCTACAAAGATGGCTCCTTTTTTGTTCTATAAAATGTAAATAGTAATTATTTCCTTAATCACTGTATAAACTGTAAAGCACTATACCTGAAGTTATTAAGTTGTGCACCAAGACATCTCGAAATACCCTGGATGCCATGGCAAATTCATAGGCATTGTGGGATATTTTTAATTATGGAGAAAAACACAGCAAATCCTCAATATCTATCAGACACCAGTATCTCAGGGTACTTCCATTTCAACAGTCTTTATTCCTTCTGAAGGTACTGCATCTTTGAGAAACTGGGTTTGGGGGAGTTGATGTGACAAAAAAAAAAATACTGCATGAAAATCAACGTGAAATAGAAAATGAGGGTGGCAGTGTCTAATCTGATTCTAAGACTTGAGATCTTGTACATGCCCAACAGGCAAACATACACCATCACTAAGTAACTGTTTATTCTTTCTTTCTTTCTTTTAATTAAACTGATATTTAGAGAAAGGAAGTGAGAGAGAGGAAGTGGGGAGAGAGAGAGAAAGAGGAGGGGTGGCATTGATCAGCTGCATCCTGCACACAACTCGACTGGGGAATCGAACCTGTAATAACCCAAGTATGTGCCCTGACTAAGAATCAAACCCGCCACCCATTGGTGCACAGGACAGCGCTTCATGAGCCACACCAGCCAGGGCTGTAACTGTTGTTATCCTATATAATAAAGAGCTAATATGCAAACGGTCGTCACACCCTCATGCCATCACGCCATAACGGCTCAGACACTCAACACTGGGCAGAGAGGTATGGGGACCAGCCAGGCTGCGGCCTGGGAGAGGGACAAGCCGCCCGCCCCACGGTCCTGGGCGCCAATGCCTAACAGCCCAGGAGAGGGACAAGCCGCCCGCCCCATGGTCCTGGGCACCTGCGGCTGCAGCCCAGACAAAACTGCCCGCCCACAGTGCCCTGAGGCTACAGCTGGCCCGGGCAAAGCTGGCCCAGGTCCTGGGTGCCTGTGGCTGGCCAGAGGGAGGGAAGCCCGGGTCCCGGGTGCAGGGTGAGGCAGAGGCAGTGAGGGGCAATCAGACAGAGGGGTTAGGGGCGATCAGGCAGGCAGGTAGGTGAGTGGTTAGGAGCCAGCGGTCTTGGTTTGCGAGAGGCAGTCGGACATCCCCCGAGGGGTCCCAGAATGGAGAGGGTTCAGGCCAGGCTGAGGGTCACCCCTCCCCCATGCATGAATTTCGTGCACCGGGCCTCTAGTTTAAGAATAAAAAAGGAAGCATTTTTTTCTTTCAATATATGTGCAATTCTTAGACCATAAATATCTATTAAGCTTTTTCTACCTAACTAAAACAGAACTATTAGGTATTATTTCTTGGCTTAATAAAAAAAAAAAAAAAGATGAAACACTAAGGGTACTATGAACCAAGAACTTTTAAGAACCTCACTGTATGTTTACAAGAGATTCTCGCAGACATATGTAAGTGGCACTATGGTACATCTTTACCCTATCTTCAGTGGTGACAAGGCAAAGAAAATAAAAAACTGAGAAGATTGAAAGAAACATACCAAAAACGAGTAGGATAACAGGCTACTCTCCATCAGATGTCATTCTAGAAAAGCAGCAGGCAAAACTAAAGGTTGAATACAATAATTAAGAAAATATCCAAATGTTGCTTGTATTATGTTGATTTATTTAAAGACAAGGCTAATGAGTCCCAAAGTTTTGGTTATCTCAATGTTTTGAAATACTCTTTAGCAGCTGAGCCCTAGTTTGAAACAAAATTTCCCACCATCTTCTAAAGTTACAAAATATCTAAAAAGCAGAGGTCTCTGTTTTTAGCCCTGGAGCAGCCTAGGACCACAGTCTGGCTTTCCTCCTCCACACCTGTAATACTGTTCACTGGAACCTGTGGGCTTCAACAAAATAGCTTAAGGTTGTTGTAGAGAAGGGAACAACCTTCAATTAGAGGAGCTCAGCTTTATAGAACTTATTTTGAATAATGATTTCTTTGAAAAAGCACATTACAAGCTGTAGCCTAAAGATGTAACAATGACTTTCAAACTTTTCTAAATTGCGATACAACCCAGTATATAAATACACCTCACCAAACAAACAAAAACAAAGACAAAAAAAAAAAAAACCCACCCTGATTACATAACATTCTTCTTTTTGTGTAATTCATTCTGAGATTTTCTACTCTAATTGAAAATCATTTACAAAAGTCTGGCCTGAAACTTACCTCAATGACTTCTCAACCTAAAAAAAAAATTTACAGTGACTGGGGAGGCAAAAAAGGTAAGAACAAATATGAACAAACAAAAACATAATATGTCCACCTCATCATGCATACCAAAAAACAAACAAAAACAACAACAAAGGGGGTGGATAGAAAGGAGGGAATATGCATAAAAATCTTATCTCTGGTTAAGAAAAACTTTTCAACCTGAAAACAATGAAACTCCTGGTTTTATGGTGGGCAACTGCATTGTAACATTTATCTCTCCTCTTCCCCAAATCCATTACAATGGCCAAAGAAATATAAAATAAAATATAAAATTAAAGAAATGAAAGCAGTGTTAGGAATCAGAAGACCATTTACTATGCTAATAGTCAAAACAAGCAAAACCTGGCAGGACTCAGTAAACCAACTCAGAAATCAGGGGAGGAGGATGATGCTGGAATGAAGAGAAGAGGGTGAAAGTTCCCTGCCTTAAGCCCACCATAATTAACAAACAAGCAAACAGAATCTTCCAGTAACATACTCTTACCTCTACAGCAGGGGTCCTCAAACTTTTTAAACAGGGGGCCAGTTCACTGTCCCTCAGACCGTTGGAGGGCCGGACTATAGTTTAAAAAAATTCCTATGCACACTGCACATATCTTACTTTGAAGTAAAAAAACAAATATTTTCGGCGGGCCGCATGTGGCCCGGGGGCCGTAGTTTGAGGACCCCTGCTCTACAGCAACTCCTTTCCAATTCCTGTTAATAATCTCAGTTCAGAGAACAAGGCAAACAAGATTTTGAAAGCCCACCAGAAATCCAAACAGAATTAAGAGAGGCTTTGCACCTGAAATTTCTTGAGTTGGCATAGTCTCTGCAAGATAAATCAAGTTGGGATTTTGTGACCCAATACTCTCTCAGGAATCTGTCTTGTGTCATCTGTCTTGACAAAAACTCTGCCAATATGCTCCCCAGCCCACATACCCTAAAAATATTGCAACTTTTTTTTTGAAGTTTCTCTCAGTCAGTTCATTTACCATATCAGGGATAACCCACACAAGAAAAAGAATAAAAATAAAAAACAAAAACAGGCCAAATAAAACGTTAATACAGAAACACAAAATTATTTTAATTTTAATTAGTATTTTCAATGAAATATGGAGAGATTTATATATATAATAACTAAAATAGACTACCATGAAAAGTAGCTATAGTAAAACAACAGAATTCTGGGGACCTGAAAACATAATAGTCCAAATTGGAAGGGTTGTGGGGAGATGTAACTAAATATTAACAGAAGCAGTGAAGTCAGACTGCTGGCTTTAAATACCCACTTAAAAAACTGAACATACATATCCAATAGTACACAGACTACATACTGTGAAGGGCCCAACAGATCCTGAAGAAAACAGGTACCACATTACTGAGCTCATAACAAGTAAGGAAAAGATATGACATTTCCACACTCCACCTTCACTTACCACACTCCCCATAAGAGTAGAATGAGTTGAGACTTGAGCATTAAGGAGAGTGCACATGGAGATTCAAGAGGGCAAATGTCCATATTGGCACTGTGCCAGCTACAAGGAGAGCTGAATCTTAGAGTAATTCTTTAAATAAATGAGGACCCCAGAAAGTTCCCAGTATATAGAAAATCTAATTCTTAGTAAATTAAAAAGCAAAACCTCTGTGGAGTTAAAACAGAACAAAAACTTCTCAATTTAGGCCCCCAAATTTTAAGCACAACAATTATGAGTCCTACTAAAGGATCAGCAAACACATAAGAAACAAACCACGAACCATGAAGACGCATGCCCTATTGAATTCAGGGCTCACAGTTCTAAACAATTAATGTGTATTCATTCATTTAATCTTCACCAACAACCCTGTGAGGTAAGCAATCTCTTTTCCTATAGAGTAAGGCATAAACAGATTAAGCAACTTGCCCAAAGCTGACTAGCTACTAGCTTTTAAGGGGTGGAGTAGGGACTAAAACACAATCAAGTCAGCTCCAGAGCCCACATTTTTACCACTGTACTGACTCTCAAAGGTAAATATTAGATTTTCATAGCAAAAACAACAAAACAACAACAACAAAAAGCTTGGTTCAAATGTTGGGCCTATCACCAACCTTGGCATCTTGGTAACTCAAGCAACCTAAGTCTGTCCCCTCAACTACAAGAAGGTAATAATGACAGTATCACAGGATTATTATGAGAATTTAGTCATGAATATAAACACCTGAGTGATTATTGTAAGTAATATTAGTTAACATTTACTAAGCACATACTGGCATATATGAAGACAGTACCTACCCTAAGCACTTCACAAAGGTTATTTTATCTAATCCTCAAAATAATCTCAGAAAGTATCATTACTCTCCTAACCATTTTTACAGGTAAGGAAACAGATTCAGAGAGATGAAGGGACTTATGCAAGATCAGAATGATCATAAAATGGCTCTAATTCTCTATCCTTCCTATTATCCATACCAGGGGTGGGCAAACTTTTTGACTCGAGGGCCACAATGGGTTCTTAAACTGGACCGGAGGGCCGGAACAAAAGCATGGATGGAGTGTTTGTGTGAACTAATATAAATTCAAAGTAAACACCATTACATAAAAGGGTACGATCTTTTTTTTGTTGTTTAGTTTTATTCATTTCAAACGGGCCGGATCCGGCCGGATCCAGCCCGCGGGCCATAGTTTGCCCACGGCTGATCCATACTCATGTAATGTGACACTGCAAATCATTTCCATCAAGAGGCAGAGTTCATTTCCCCACATCTTGCCTGGCCTCCTGACTTGCCTTGGCCAACAGAACATGGCAGAAGTGACATTGCGTCAATTCCAAGTGTAGACCTCAAGAGACCTGGCATGTTTCCACTAACTCTCTTAGAATACTGCCACTACCATGTGAACAAGCAAAAACTTGCCTGATGAATGGTGAGAGTCATCCTTAATCATCTGACAGAGCCAGCCAACCACCAGAAATTGGAGAAGTCACCCTAGCCCGTGGTCGGCAAACCGTGGCTCGCGAGCCACATGCGGCTCTTTGGCCCCTTGAGTGTGGCTCTTCCACAAAATACCA
This sequence comes from Myotis daubentonii, assembly GCF_963259705.1. Lineage (NCBI taxonomy): Eukaryota > Metazoa > Chordata > Mammalia > Chiroptera > Vespertilionidae > Myotis > Myotis daubentonii. The sequence goes on from NC_081841.1 coordinate 123,635,625, forward strand.
CGTGCGGGCGCGCACATACTGTGCGATTGAAACTTTGTGGCCCATGCGCAGAAGTCAGTATTTTGTGGAAGAGCCGGTATTTTGTGGAAGAGCCGCACTCAAGGGGCCAAAGAGCCGCATGTGGCTCGTGAGCCACAGTTTGCGGACCACTGCCCTAGACCACCAGCCAGGCCCCAGACAACCTGCCAAGTGACCACAGACATATGAGTGACACTAGATGAAATCACCTTGGTTAAAATGAGTCCGATCTAGCCCAAACAATCAGAAACATCCATCTGATCCACAGATTCATGAGGAATAATAATATACACTGAATTGGGATTGGGGGGAGGTTTGAGAATAATAGCCAACTGAAATTCATGGTAAGGCAGGAAAGCTGACTCCAAACTCACCCTCTAGTCACTACACTATATAACTTCCAGTTTCAGAGTAGACATACATGCAATGCTACTGAAATATTTTCTTTTGTGAAAAAGAAAAAAGTCATTTATACTATATTACATTAAAACAATTTATGAAACAGTTCAAAATGGTAAATATAATTCTTGTTTTCTTCTTTAGGAAACAAAAAAAGCGTAACAGACCTGAAGTTAAATCACAATTACTAATAACCATCTGTCCATTAATTTATTAAGTATGATATAATAAAGAAAAAACACATGTACTTTTCTGGATATATTTACAATTCATTCAATATAAATAAATACCTGTGAATACGGTATCCTGATTAACTCCCCAAGTATTGTAAAACATATATATTAATTTGTATTAACTCAATCTCAAAGTAAATCTTAAATGATTTACTTTGCTTCCCAATTCACTGATATATAGCACACCAAGTATCTACTCACCTATATGCATTTATGCCCACACAGTTCCTTGGTGGATCTTACCTTTCACTAAGGGATGCAGCAAGGGTTCCATTAAACTGGAAGTTGAGACTGCCACCCAGCCGCTTTGGCCTTTCATGCCAATGAATCAACAGAGGGTTACAGAACTAACCAAGGTGAGTGATCTTACTGAAAGGGGAAGCTAGGTTGCTAGTACATAAGAAGGGCTAAGGAAAAGTATGCAGGAGTTCCTCTGGGATGCCATTTAGCATTTCCATGTATTGTACTGTGATTAAAGTCAGTGGAAACAATACAGGCTGGACTGCTAATGATCCAGACCCTTAAGGAATAAAGGTTTGGGTCACTCCACCAGGCAGGCAAAAACCACAATCAGCTAAGGAGTACTTGCCAAGAACAGAAGGAATGTGAAATGACAGCAGGAGAAGGCAATTATAGATAACTACAACCACATCATTAGTTGCAAAAATGAAAATTCTAATGAGTATCTTCTGCATATTGATATAAAATGTTATATGTATATTAACCAACTTATTTACCTCCCTTTCTATAGTCATCTCATAGTAGTTAATCTCATATCACATTTCAGTATTGTTTTTTTACTTATTTTGAGAGTATGTTTATTAAAGCTGGCGGTAGTGAATGAAACAAGGAATGGCTCAGGACAGAAGCAACAGAAGAGAGCCTAGACTGGGCTTATCTGTAAATTTAATGAGATTAAAAGAAGTGTGTATAGGTGCCATGGTAACAAGATAAACTGTGATGGCTTTTTATGTCATCTTAGGTAGGCTGAAAGTACATTTCTCCAAATTCTGTTCCCTGCATGGTATGGGTTAGGGTTGGCCTATAAAGAAATTCCCATGAGATTAAGAAGACAAAAGAGAAGTAGCAGAACTGTTCAAGATGTCAACAATTTTCACACATTATCAAGGCTATATGGGCTCACTTTCATTGGCCTGGGGCAGAACATGGCCCACAGTTCCTCCAGCTCTGGTCAGCTCTCCTTTGCTTTTCCAAATAATACAGGGGCTGGTTAATGTGTTGGTCCATTATGAGGTGGACCACACCTACTACAAGTTACCTACATCAAAGTTGCAGGTCTGGAAGCAGGGAGATAGTGATAAAGGTTCAAGTGTGTGCTCACAGGTTCCAGCTTATTTCCTTAAGTTCCAGACCTTTACAGGTTCCACTTTAACCTTACTCTCCTGCACTTCACATCTATCTTCCCTTCCCAACTGCCAGTCCTGATGACAGATTTCAAGCCCAGCATCAGGCTCAGGAGTGTATAACCAGTTCTTACAATTGGTAAAAATCAATCATGACAATAATCTTACTTCTCTTTAAACCCTAATTGATAGAGATGAAAATGTTATTTAGGGCTAGACCAGGGGTGGGCAAACTTTTTGACTCGAGGGCCACAATGGGTTCTTAAACTGGACCGGAGGGCCGGAACAAAAGCATGGATGGAGTGTTTGTGTGAACTAATATAAATTCAAAGTAAGCATCATTACATAAAAGGGTATCCTCTTTTTTAGTTTTATTCATTTCAAACGGGCCGCATCCGGTCCGCGGCCCGCGGGCCGTAGTTTGCCCACGGCTGGGCTAGACTATAGTAGAAAGAGCTAAATGTATCCACCTGTCTCTTAACTAAGTCCAACACCGAAATTGGGGTTTTATCATGTCAGCCAAAATATTAAGGATTTACCTGAAGAACATTAAGGATTTACCTCTTAGGAAATAGGCCTCTGGGATCCATCTTCAGAACAGTCAACTATTAATGGAAACGGTTACTGGATTTTCCCAGGGCAAACAGAATATAGGGAGGAGGGGAGAGGGTCTAAGAACGAAGAACTGTGTACATGAGCCAGCATCACAGTGGAAAGCCTGAGGTGCCTGCCTCAACTAGACGGGGGGGGGGGGGGGGGGGGGGGGTGAACAACTAGAAAAGGCCTCAGCCCTTTTTTTTTTTTTTTTTTTTAATGGCCCAATGGGAGACATGAGAACTAAACTATCTATAGGGAACACTGTTAACCCCATAGTACTCAGCCAATGAGGAACTGGAGGGACGATCACACCCTGCAGATAAATAGCCTGTGCTCTGTAATCACTCAATCAGGCGCCAGCTCTTGCAAGACCTTATTAAAAGTCTCATTTCTTCCATACTTCTGTCTCCGAGTCCATTATTTGAATTTGGACAGGTGAGCATTTCTCACAACCTGAAGAACATCAAGTTTTGAATGCATTTACTTTCTAAAGTAACAAGTTCAAATTTTAAAATGCACCTTCTTATGAAGTTATATTGACATTATAACAGAATAGGCACTGTCCAAATTCAAGAGAAAAATTAAAAATCAACACACCTTAATAAATGTATTTAGTCTACCTTAATGTTAACCTTAGACTTATGCTACAAGCATTAAATTAGCAGATGTATGCACCATCTCTACAACCAACTCAACCAGTTCTCTCATGCACATACTTTAAAAAATATCTGTTTAACTAAAGTCAGAAGTATAAACTCAAACTTTTGTAGAATAATCCTAAAGGGTCCTCTGGACCTAAGCTACTCCAGCTAACCATTTAAAGTTAAATAAATGCCTAACAGTCCGATCATGAACATGAATTTTGAGACTGGAGCAGTTGAACAAACATTCACATTTTAGTACTTTTTCCACAAAGCAGAAATACCAAGAGAAGTAAAGGTCAAAGGCAGTTGAAAGATTACATTTTTCTTCCAATATTATCTAGAAACAAGTGTCCCACTGCTGTCTATTAGAGATTGATGCTACTAAAAAGGAAAAGAAACAGCAAGAGAAATATGGCTGTCCCTTTCACCAGTCTTTGTAAACATTCTTTAGCTACTGGCTTTTCACTGTGTATGTATGTGACTGAAGCAACAGTAAATTTCTATCTTATTTCTAAAAAAGTGTAACCATAAAAAAAGGTAAGCGAGCAACTGTGTTTAATGGCCCAGTTTGAAATGAATGAAAATGAGTGTGTTAAGATTTCTAATAATGGTGGAGTAGTTTATGCCAACTCGTTAAACTAATCTTCCACAGATAACAATTATAAACTCTAGATAAAATACTTTTAAGAATGATCTGAAGGTAAAAGAAAATAAGCAAGAGCTTATTTTGGAAATTGGAGATTTGACCAATGAAAGAAGGTACACCGATGGAGATGCTAATTTATACATCTTTCCCCCCAAGACACTCTTAGTCTACAATAGCACAAGGTCTACAGTTTTATAAAAGTTCATGGCCACAGAGTGACTAAAAATTCAAAGGGAAAATTCAGGAAAGGAGTGAGCCACAGCAGGTGAAGACTCAAAAACTAATATAAATTCCTTCAAAGTTTTCACTGTGCTACAGCATATGCTCAGGGAAGATCTCAAGAAGCCCAGCAGAAAACAACTGGAAAGCTGAAAATCTTGCAGCAATTTCAGCTTCTACCCACTGCAAAGGAGACATGAGCCTGGAGTTTGACCAAGTTACAAGGACTTAGAAAACACCCCACGCTTTCTACAGACCCATCTTAAAGTATAAGATGAAGCCTTCACCGATCTATAGTACAATTTTAAGCAGAATAACAAAGATCTCAGAAGAAGAAGAGAGAATATTTAAATGTCACAAATTTGGTAAAAAATATCAACTTACAAATCAATAAGCTCAGCAAATTAAGCAGAATACAAAAAAGAAATTAAAGAAAAATACACATTAAATTGTTAAAAAAAAAAAAAAAAAAAAAGAAAGAAAGTTAAAGACACACTGGTGACCAGAAGACAGTAAAAATACATTTGGCCCTTGAACAATGTGGGGGTTTGAGAGTGTCGACTCCCGCCAGGTCTAAGATTGGCATAAAACTTAAGTTGGCCCTCCTCGTACTTGGATTCCCAACCACAGATAGAAAATGTCTTCTAATCTGCATATAAGTGAACCATGCAGTTCAAATACATACTGCTCAAGAGTCAACTGTACATCTTTTAAATGATTAAAGAAGGCTGTCAAAAATATTCTTGAAAAGAGTAAAATACATGGACATTCAACTAAATGAAAGTTATCACTACACCTGTACACTATGCAATGTTAAAGCAAGTTCTCCAAGCTGAAGGGAAACAACAGAGGAAACTTAGATGTACGCAAAGAAATAAAGAGAACCTGAAAATAATAATAATGTAGGTATATACAAAAGACTATCTTATTCTTTTCTCTTAGACTAGAGGCCCGGTGCACAGAATTTGTGCACTGGGGGGAGGGGCAATCTGGGACCCCTCGGGGGATGTCCGACTGCCGGTTTAGGCCCAATCCCATAGGGATCGGTTGGACAACCCTCTCACAATCCGGGACTGCTGGCTCCCAACCGCCCTCTTTCCCCTGCAGCCCTTGTCGCCCCTAACTGCCCTTCCCTGAAGGTCTGGTCCCCCCAACTGCACTCCCTGCTGGCCCGGTCGCCCCTAACTGCCCTCCCCTGCAGGCCTGGACCCCCCCCAAACTGCCCTCCCTCCCCTGCCGGCCTGGTCACCCCCAAATGCCCTTCCCTGCCAGCCTGGTCGCCCCCAACTGCCCTCCCCTGCTGGCCTGATCGCCCACAACTGCCCTTCCCTGCTGGCCATCTTGTGGCAGCCATCTTATGCGAGGGTGTGACGGTTAATTTTCATATTATCTCTTTATTATATAGGATTCTTTGAAAAGTAACTATTTAAAATAAAAAATAGCACTGTTGAAGCAAAAGATTACGCATCAATAGCACAAAGGTTCTAGATAAAACAAATACAAAACACAGAGCAAAATAAATGGTAGTCTTAAAACTCAACTATATAAATAACATTAAAGGTAAAATTACCAAACCCTCCACTCAAAGGTAGGGATTGTTAGGTAGATTTAATATTAGAAAAGAAAAGAGGCAGGGAGGGAGGAAGATGGGAAGGGATAGGAAGGACTGACAGAAAGAAAACAAACCCATTAAATATATGCTGTCTATAGGGAATGAGCTTTAAAACAAACACAATCAGGTAAAAAGTATGATGATGAAAAATTATACACCATAAATGTAAACATTAAATGAAAAAGAACTGGTCTAGTTACATAAATAGCAGGAAAAAAACTTCAAAAAAGGAGAGTTATCAAAGGTAAAAAGGTTCAATTCATCCAGAAGGCCTAACAATCGTAAATGAAAATGCACCTAATACTAGAACCTGAAACAAAAACTGCATAAAAAAAAATATATGAAGCAAAACTGATATGAAATGAACAATTCTGCAGTTATAGTTATAAATTATAATACCCCTCTCTCTCAGCAATTGAAATAAATAAAAAACAATCTATAGCAGCAGTTCTCAACCTGTGGGTCATGACCCCTTTGGCGGTTGAACGACCCTTTCACAGGGGTCGCCTAAGACCATCCTGCATATCAGATATTTACATTACGATTCATAACAGTAGCAACATTACAGTTATGAAGTAGCAACGAAAATAATTTTATGGTTGGGTCACAAGATGAGGAACTGTATTTAAAGGGCCAGAAGGTTGAGAACCACTGATCTATAGGCACAGAGATCAGGGATCAGAACTAAGGTCATCTGCCCATCTTTGTAAATAAGGCTTTATTAGAACATTGCCATGACCATTCATTTACATACAAGGCTGTTTTGCACTACAAGAACAGAGTACTTGCAACAGAGACTATATATGTAATCAAAAAACCATAAAATATTTTCTAAAGCCTCTTACCAGAAATTTCCTGACCTCTGATATAGATTTGAACACTATTCACCAACTTGACTTAATTGTATAATAAACTGTGTACATCATAAAATAAGTCTCAAATTTCAAGACAAAACTCTCACAGAATATATTCTCTGACCACCAGAGAATTATAATAGAAATCAATTACAATAAGCTATATATAAAAACCCAAAATATTAACCCATACTTTAAAGAAATCAAAAGGGAAATTAGAAAATACTCTGAACTGATTCGTAATGAAAATACAACATATAAAGTGTTGTGGGATGTAGCAAAGCAATGCTTAGAGAGGAAACTATAGCTTTAAGTGCTTATATTTTTATAAATTTAAATATCTAAATTCCCTCTTAAAAAGTTAGGAAAAAATCAAACCAACAGAAAGTAGAATGAAGGAAATTATCAAGATAAGAGCACAAGTCAATTAAAATAATTCATTGAAACCAAATGCTGTGCAAAGAAATAAAACTGCTAAACCCCTAGTGAAAATGACCAAGAAGAGAATAAAATATAAACTACCAACATCAGGACTAAAAGAGATCACTAGAGATCCTATCGACATTAAAGGGATCAGAAGGGAATATTACAAACTTTATGCCAAAAAATTTGATAATGCAAATGAAACAGACAAATTGCTTGAAAAACAAGACAAAATAGAAAATCTGTGTAATCATATATTTACTAAAGAAACAAAATCTGCTATCAAAAGCCTTCCCACATACACACATACACACACAAAAATCCCTCCATGCCTGGATGGCTACCAAACTCTAAAAAATATATAACTAATCTCATACAAGCTGTTTCTGAAAACAGAAGAAACACTTCTTAAATAGTTTTAAACAACTAGCATAAACAGGCTACCAAAAGGCAGTACAAGAAATTACAATTACAGATTAATATTCCTCATGAACATAGATATTAAAATCCTTAACAAAATATTAGCAGACCAAATCCAGAAATATAAAAGGACAATAATACATCATAACCAAGTGAGTTTTTCCCAGGAATGCAAGCTTGTTTTAACTTTCAAAAATTAATAAATGTAACTCACTAAAGTAACAGAATAAAGGGTAAAAACCATACAATCATCTCAATAAATACAAAAGAAGGTGATATTTGACAAAAATCAAATAAATCTCAGTACACTGTATATAGAAAGGAACATCCTTCACCCGATATTTCTTCTTTCAATCTACAAAAAAACATACTACTTCCCCCTTAAGATCGGGAACAAGGCAAGACGTCCATTTTTACCATTCCTCTTCAACATTAAATTGAAGATGCCAGACAATGCAAAAAGGTAAGACAAAGAAAAAAAAAACCCTTATAAAACAGAAAAGAAAGGAGTAAAACCGTCTTATTCATAGATATCATTGTTTTGTAAAGAAAATCCCGAGGAATCTACAAAAGAACTAATGGAACTAAATAAATTAAGCAAGGTCAAAGAATACAAGAACAATAATTTTTAAAACAATTATTGTATATCTAGACTAGCAGGAAAAATGTGAAAAATGAAATTTAGAAAATTTTATTTGTAATAGCATCAAAAAGAAAAATCTTTAGGAATAACTAACATGCAAGTTCTCTACAGAGAACATTAAAATGTTACTTTATAAATACGTGAAAGCCTAATTTAGTAAATTGACGTAAAGGTCATATACACACACACACATATACAGGGATGGGCAAAAGTAGATTTACAGTTATGAGTATGTGAAACACCGAGTTCATTCTTGTATTATTTTTTTTAATTAAATCTTTATTGTTCAGATTATTACATTTGTTCCTTTTTTCCCCCCCATAACTCCCCTCCTCCCAGTTCCCGCCCCACCCTCCGCCCTCACTCCCCACCCACTGTCCTCATCCATAGGTGCACGATTTTTGTCCAGTCTCTTCCCACATCTCCCACACCCCTTTCCCCCCCAAGAATAGTCAGTCCATTCCCTTTCTATGTCCCTGATTCTATTATAATCAACAGTTCATTCTGTTCATCAGATTATTTATTCACTTGATTCTTAGATTCACTTGTTGATAGATGCATATTTGTTGTTCATAATTTGTATCTTTACCTTTTTCTTCCTCTTCCTCTTCTTAAAGGATACCTTTCAGCATTTCATATAATCCTGGTTTGGTGGTGATGAACTCCTTTAGCTTTTCCTTACCTGTGAAGCTCTTTATCTGACCTTCAATTCTGAATGATAGCTTTGCTGGATAAAGTAATCTTGGTTGTAGGTTCTTGGTATTCATCACTTTGAATATTTCTTGCCACTCCCTTCTGGCCTGCAAAGTTTCTGTTGAGAAATCAGCTGACAGTCGTATGGGTATTCCCTTGTAGGTAACTGAGTTTCTTTCTCTTGCTGTTTTTAAGATTCTCTCTTTATCTTTTGCTCTTGGCATTTTAATTATGATGTGTCTTGGTGTGGTCCTCTTTGGATTCCTTTTGTTTGGGGTTCTCCGCGCTTCTTGGACCTGTAAGTCCATTTCTTTCACCAGGTGGGGGAAGTTTTCTGTCATTATTTCTTCAAATAGGTTTTCAATATCTTGCTCTCTCTCATCTTCTGGCACCCCTATAATTCTGATGTTGGTACGCTTGAAGCTGTCCCAGAGGCTCCTTACACTATCCTCGCATTTTTGGATTCTTTTTTCATTTTGCTTTTCCGGTTGGATGTGTTTTGCTTCCTCGCATTTCAAATCATTGACTTGATTCTTGCGCTCCTCTGGTCTGCTGTCGGGCGTCTGTATAATATTCGTTATTTCAGTCCATGTGTGCTTAATTTCTAGTTGGTTCCCCAATATAAGATCGAGGGTCTTATTAGTTTTCGTGTAGATCTCATTAAGTTTATCGGCAGCTTCTAAACAGTTCTTGAGAGACCTTAAAAGTGTGGTTCTGAACTCTATTTCTTCCATTGACAATTTTGTCCTGTTTCTTTGTCTCCGCATTTTGTTATGCTTCCTTGGTGCACCCCCTAGTGGTCTTTGTTCACAGTCTTATAGATAAATCTTGATTGCTGTAGCTAATTCCAGGGAGGGTTTGACCTCCAGGCCAAGTGGCTATGAGATTCAGCTGTGTCAGCGGTGAGAGAACTTCTGTCCTCTAGGGAGGTGCTAATCTAGCCTTTGCCTGAGGCTATTGGGCAAATGCCTCTGTGCAGGGCTTGGGCAGGGCGGGTCGAACAGGATCAACAGCGTGGGCCGGAGAGAGCAGTTATGGCGGCTCTCAGTCCTGTCCCAAGGGGCTCTGCCTCTCTGAGTCCCAGCACCCGCTGCAAAGCTGGGAGAGAAAGCTGCACTCGCTCTGACCGAAGCCAGACAGTCCCGCTTCTCCCGCCTGAGTTTGGGTCCCTAAAGACTCGCCCGGATCTGGAGCTCAGAGTCTGCGACTCCCTCCCGATTGAAAACAACAACCGCGCCCTCGGCCGCCAGCCCGCTCCGCGCACTCCGCACCTCAGAATTTGACTTCAGCACTGCGCCTCCTCTGAGTGTCCGTATGCGTTTCTCTTTCCTCCTAGTTGTAGGACTTCCACTCAGCCAGCGCCCCTGTGGTTCTGGGTGATGTCCCTTCCGTTTTTTGGTTTCACTTTTGAAGTAGTTGTTCAAAGCAGCAAACTCCGGCGTTAACCTATGCCGCCATCTTGGTTCTCCCATTCTTGTATTATTATTTATTAACTAGTGGCCCAGTGCATGAAATTTGTACACATTAAGAGGGAATTAATTAGAGGAAATATTTTAATATTGCTATTTGCCCTTTCTCTATAATAGAAATGTCAGAGATGAAAGAAAATTATAAAATGTATATGAAAATCTCCCTCCTGTCAAGAGTCTGGGGTGCGCTGTGGGACCTAGAGTCAAGTCCCCGCCCACCACCCGCACATGCTTTGAAAACGCAGGAGAGCCAGACCTGGCCGGCCCTAACCCCATTGGGTGAGACCCAGACCTGGCCGACCCCACCCCCATCAAGCCCCTCCAGGCGGGGGGGCAGCCTCAGGTCCCCCAGTGCCGGCACCGGGGCATGGTTCATGGCCTGAGGTCTGCCGGCCCAGTGCCCAGGCTTGGGGTGCATCCTGAGGTCCCCAAGCCCCACGGGGCGGATGGAACAGCCTGAGGTCCCTCACCTTGGCCAGGCGCCATGCAGTCTCAGGTCCTTGCTATTCGGTCGTGATGTTACAGTGTCATGGCTAATTTGCATATTCCTTTATTTTTTATATACATAGATTATTGTATTATTTATTATGAACAACTGTATACCTACTTTTACTCACCCATATGTTTACTAGTATAGTGCATGTGAAAATAAAAATGATCTAAGCAAAAAGAGAGATACACAACTGTACCAATAATCTATTGATGTATAGTAAGCTATCCCAAAACCTACCAGTTGAAAACAATACTTATTATCTCAATGTCTAAAGGTCAGGAATCCAGGAGCAGCTTAGCTGGTGGATCTGGCTCAAAGGTCTCTCATGAGGTTTCAAACTGTAGTTAGGTCTACAGTCAACTGAAGACTAGAGGATCAGCTTCCAAGCTTACTCAAGGCTATTGGCAGAAGGCCTTAGTTCTTTGTCATATAGCTATTAGTAGACTATATTCCATGGATCTCCTGATATTCTGCACATCTTGCTAGTAAGGCTCTGACCATCTTTTGTCCCAGACTACCTTTTACAAAGATGTCTATGAAGAAAACAACCTTGGACCATAAAGTCTCCTCCAGAGCAAAGAGCAAGTATGTTCACTGCCCACTGGAGAGGATGTGGAGAAATGGGACCCTAGTGTACTGTTGGTGGAAATGCAGACTGGTGCAGCTATTGTGGAAAACAGTATGGAATTTTCTCAAAAAATTAAAAATGGAACTGCCTTTTGACCTAGTGACCCCACTTCTGGGTACATGTATCCTAAGAATCCCAAAACTCCAAACAGAAAGAATATATGGACTCCAATGTTCATAGCAGCATATTTATAATAGCCAAGATTTATAAATAGCCCAAGTGCCATCAGTAGATGAGTGGATTAAAAAGCTGTGCTATGTATACACAATGAAATACTGAAAAAGAAGGAACTCTTACCCTTTGCAACATAATGAATGAACCTGTAGATTATGGTGCTAAGCAAAATAAGCCAGTCAGAGAAAGACATGATCTCATTTATATGTGGAATCTAAAGAACAAAATAAACTGATCAACAAAAGAGGACCAGAGGCATGGATAAATGGTACACTGATAGATCTCAGAGGGGAGAAGGGTGGGAAGAATGGGGAGAGATCAAAGAACATATATGCATATATACATAAACCCATGGACACAGACAATAATGTGATGAAGCTGGGGCGGGGGGGGGGGAAGAGGGTGGGAAGAGAGCTGGGTAGAAGGGTCAAAGGGAGTGAAAATGGGGGACATCTGTAATAGTCAACAATAATATATCCAGGTTCGCCATGCTTAGGGTTCCTCTCCCCTAACACAACCCAATGCATGTGCAGGTGTCATCTGGCCTCTTCACATCACCCAGTGTGAATCAGATGCCTCAAGGAACTAATGCAAAAATGCTGATACCCTTGCTACTACTATACCTGTGAAAATAAACTGTGTTTGAATCTGACCAAGGAGTCTCATGCAAGCAGAGTAAAATCACAGACCCTTCACAGTCTTGACAATGGCCTCTCTACAACACAACAGCTGGTTTCTCCTAGAGTGAGTGATGAGAGAGAAAGAGACCAATACACAAACCCCTGTCAGAAGTGATATACCATCACTTTTACCATATTCTATTGGTATACATAATCCAAATACAATATGCAAGATGACTAAAAGGGTGCAAAGGCCAGGAAGAGGAGGCAGGGATCAATGGAAGCCATGTTAGAGGCTGACTACAAATACTGTTAGAAGTTAGTTTTACCTAAATGTGTCTACAGAACAACACAATCCCAATCAAAATCCCACAAGATTTTTTTCAAATGGAAATTGACAAAACAATTTTAAAATTTATATGGAAACACTAAGGAACTAGACTGGTTCACACAATGTTAGAAGATTCACACTATTTGATTCCAAGACTTATGGTAACAGAGACAGTATGATATTGGCACAGAAGAAACAAATAGGTCAATCAATGAAACAGAAACAAATCTATACATATAAGTTCATATTCTGGACAAAAACACAAAGTAATTTCAGCACAGGAAGGTTTTTGCAAACCATAGTATTAGAATTGGATAAATGTAATTTAAAAATGAACCTTAACCCCTACTTCACACCATGCACAATAATTAATTAAGATGGATCACAGCACTATATGTAAAAGTTAAGGCTATGAAGCTTCTAAAAGAAAGCACCAGAAATTATTTCCATGATTTGGGGGTAGGTAAAGGAATCTTACCACTCAAAAAATATATTCTGTTAAAGAAATAAGTAACTGGACTCCACCAAAATTAATAGCTTCAGCTCATCAACACATACTGTTAAGAAAAACAAACTACAAACTGGGAGAAAATACTATCAATACTTGATCTGTCAATGAACGTGTACTGAGATATAGTCAACCCTCCGAACCCATGGGTTCCTCTTTCAAAACCATGGATTGAAAATATTGGGGGTGAGGGGCGAAGGGCACAGGGGGGAGAAATGTTACATTACTGCTGGCATGTACTATATAGTTAGGCCTACAATGGTTGCATCTGTACTGTGCATACACTTTTTTCTTTTCAACATTCCCTAAACAATGCAGTATATAACTATTCACATAGCACTTACATTATAGTCAGGTATTATAAGTAATCTAGAGGTGACTTAAAGTACACAGAAAGATGTACATAGGTTATATGCAAATACTGCGTCATTTTATACAAGGGACTTGAGCATTTGCATGTTTTGGTGTCCACGGGGGTCCTGGAACCAAACACCCATGGATACCGAGGACAACTATATAGTAAGAATTCTTATTCTATATAATAAAAGCCTAATATGCAAATCGACCAAAACGGTGGAACGACCAGCGGAAAGACCGGCGGAATGACCAGTCACTATGATGCACACTGACCACCAGGGGGCAGATGCTCAACGCAGGAGCTGCCCCCAGCCCACAGGCCCTTGGGCAATAGTAACATGGGTATAACTGTCATATCTCATCCAAGTGAAAACCTAAGGTCAGTACATTTTATCTTATTTACTTTACATCTCGATATCAGTAAAACAAAAATAAATTTTAAAAGTGAATTTGTAAACTCTTTATATTACTTCTCCTTAGCCTTGGGTTGTCTAAAGCATACTTAGTGTACATAAACATACACTTATATGCATTCAGTATATATTTATCACTCACTATGTGCCAAACACTATGCTGAGGTTCCAAAATAACTGTAAGTCCATGCCCTCAAGAATCTAACAAGGAAACACACAGTTAAATAATAACAACACGCAATGAGAGGTTTCCATTACAGAGATACACACAGTCTTGTGAGAAAAAGAGTACCCACCATACATTGCCTGACAGACGAATTAGGTTTCATAAAGCCTTTCCATTAGGTGAAGGATGAAAAGCAAGACACTGGAGAAAACCAAAATGGCGGCATATGGAAACGCCTATACTTGCTGCCTCCCACAACCACATCAAAATTAGAACGATCATCCAGAACCACAGGAAAGCTGGCTGAGTGGAAGTACTACATCTATAGAGGTAAAGAAGAAAGCACACTGAGACTAGTAGGAGGTATGGAGGCACAGAATGAGCTGGTGTGGCACCTGGGTGTGCTGCTTTTTTAACTGGGAGGGACAATGCCTCTGTGGAGGCCGCCTGGAGGAGCGAGGGATCCCTGCCCCACACCACACCCCCAGCCCAGGGTCCCAGAGCTAGGGAAAGAAGTCCCTACAGGCCGTAAGAACTACAGACTGTAAAAAAACAGTGCGGATTGGGGCTGAGTGACACAGGCTGCTAGAGACCCAGCTGCTCCTCTTAAAAGGCAAGCACCATGAACTGAATTTACAAGCTCCCACTTCCTCTGAGCTCAAGTGCTGGGCGAGGCTCTGGGGGAAACTGAGCTGTCTGACACTGGGGCAGGAACTCGAGGGTGGCTTTCTTCCAGAGAAGGTGCTCACAATGGTCACTGCTCCCAGGCTGGGACCTCCCTGGTGCAGGGCTGACTGGCAGCCATTTCTGTTTGCTCCACCCTGGTGATTCCCTGAGACCCCGCCCCACCCAATTTACAACCCCGACCAAGCTGTGTACAGCAGCTTTTGCATATGAATGCTCTGTCCTTTCTCAGGCTAGCACTGTTAAACAAGCTGCAGCTGGGTTAGGGAGCCCCAAATCTATCAATAAAAGGCCCAAAATCCAGCACCAGCCTGCCTTGCTTCACAGCTGGGCCTCGTCTGGGCACTTCCAAACCTGATTAAAGAGGAGGAATCTACAGAGCTCTCTGTAGCTCCTCCTGGATGGCCCCAGGCAGTGGCTGACTTTGCACCTCCCTGGAGACCCAAGAGCCAGTGTACACAGTGGTCAGTGTGAGACCATACCAGGTTACAACTCTTCACATCCATAAGTGACACACTCAAGGAGCAGACTCGGTGAGCACCAAAGCCCCACTGAACCAAGTCCTGCTCCATAAGGGTGTCTCCTGCACAGCAGGTCTCCCACTGTAGTCGCAGCTGGGCCCCACAGCCAATTGGCCTGGAGATCAATTCCTCCCAGTGACACCAACAGTGATCAAGGCTCAACTACAACTATACTGTGCACACAGCCCACAAAGGGGTGCACCAAGTGTGTCCACCTCCAGTGACTGGGGAGGCTGAGCCAGTGGGCCCTATGGGACACCTACTAAACAAGGCCACTCTATCAACTCAAGGAGACTTAGCAGCTACCCAATACATAGAAACAAAGGAAAGCAGCCAAAATGCAGAGATAAAGAAACATGTCACAAATGAAAGAAATGGAAGAAAGCAAACTACTGGATATAGAGTTTAAAACCAGTTATAAGGTTACTCAAGAATCTAGAAACCTCCGAGGAACTTAGTGAGACCTTCAAGGATCTTAGGGAGAATGTCAAAAATAATGGAAAAGGACCAGTCATAAATTAAGCACACACTGACTGAAATAAAGACTAACATACAGGGATTCAACAGTCAATTAGAGGATCCCGAGAATCAAAGCAATGATTTGAAATATGAGGAAGCAAAAAATACCCAACCATATGAGCAAAAAGAAAAAAGAATCCACCCTAACCAGTTTGGCTCAGTGGATAGAGCATCGGCCTGTGGACTCAAGGGTCCCAGGTTTGATTCCGGTCAAGGCATGTACCTTGGTTGCAGGCACATCCTCAGTGGGGAGTGTGCAGGAGGCAGCTGATCGATGTTTCTCTCTCTCATCGATGTTTCTAACTCTCTAGCCCTCTCCCTTCCTCTCTGTAAAAAATCAATAAAATATATATTTTTTAAAAAAGAATCCAAAAATATGAAGATAGTGTAAGGAGCCTCTGGGACAACTTCAAGTGTACCAACATCCGAATTATGGGGGTGCCAGAAGAAGAGAGAGAAAAGATACTGAAAACCTATTTGAAGAAATAATGACAGAAAACTTCCCCTACCTAGTGAAAGAAATAGACTTACAAGTCCAGGAAGTACAGAGAACCCCAAACAAGAGGAATCCAAAAAGGACCACACCAAGACACATCATAATTAAACTGTCAAGGGCAAAAGACTAAGATAGAATCTTAAAAGCAGCAAGAGAAAAACAGTTACCTATAAGGGAGTACCCATATGACTGTCAGCTGATTTCTCAACAGAAACTATACAGGCCAGAAGGGAGTGGCAAGAAATATTCAAAGGAATGAATAGCAAGAACCTGCAACCAAGAATACTCTACCCAGTAAAGCTATCATTTAGCATTGAAGGTCAAATAAAGAGCTTCACAGACAAGAAAAAGCTAAAGGAGTTCATCACCACCAAACCGTATTATATGTACCTAGAGGCCCGGTACATGAAAATTCATGCACACGGGGGTCCCTCAGCCCAGCCTGCACCCTCTCACAGTCTGGGACCCTGGGTGGGATGCCCATCTGCTGGCTTAGGCCTGCTCCCCGAGAACAGATGATCTAAAAGAAATAATCATATCCTTGGGTAACGATTTTTTAAAAAGGTAACGGTCACATGAAAATTCACTGCCGGCGGGACTGGGGAACTCCGGCAGCAGGCGTGCAGCATGGCTGGGCCCACCCCCAGGCGGGGCTGAGGGGACTGGGCGCCACCATCTTGTGGCTATGGGCACCACCATCTTTGTGAGGGTGTGATGGTCAATTAGCATATTACCTCTTTATAGAATGTTGAAGGGTATTCTTTAAGAAGAGGAAGAAGAAAAAGGTAAAAATAAAAAATATGAACGTGGCAACAAATACATACCTATCAAGTGAATCTAAAAATCAAATGAATAAAAAAACTGATGAACAGAATAAACTGGTGAATGGAATAGAATCAGGGGCATGGAAATGGAACAGACTGATGATTCTCAGAGGGAAAGGGGTGGGGGGGTACAGGAAGAGACTAAACAAAGATCTTATATGCATGTATGCATTACCTATGGACACAGACAATAGGGTGGCGAGGGCCTGGGTGGGGTAGTAACTGGGTGGAGGGGAGCTATGAGAGGAAAAAAGAGGGACATCTGTAATAATCTCAACAATAAAGATTAATTTTTAAAAAATAGAAAAAGAAAAGCAAGACACTGGACATGTGAACAAGCAGGAATCCTATATAATAAAAGGCTAATATGCAAATTATCCCCTCAACCAGGTGTTCAACCAGGGGGCGGGGCTTGCCAACCGCCCATGGCCCCTCCCCCAGGCGACCCCAACCCCGATCAGCCCCCACCCAGATCAGGGGCGGGGCCAGCTGGCCAACAGCCCACAGTCCCTCTCCCCTGGCCCGCCCCACCCCCGATCGGCCCCCCCACCCTGATCGGGGATGCGGCCGGCCAGCCAACCAACTGCGGACCCTCCCCCCCGTCCAGCCCGGCCCGATCGCCTCCATCAGGGCAGGCCAGCCGGACTCCACCTGTGCACAAATTCATGCACTGGGCCTCTAGTAGACCATTATAAACAGAGAAATAACACATGCAAAGACAAAGGGTCTAACACAACAGGGAGCTAGGAGCAGTTCAGTGTTTTTGGAGTTTAGAGAATGCTTGAGAAAATAAAAAGACATGCTGGCATGATAGGTAGGTACCATGCTAATGCCAAGGTATTTGGATTATAGAGGCAGGAAAGAACCACTGAATAGTTGTGTAAGTCAGGAAATGACACATTCAAGTTTGCAATTAGAAATATCACGCTGTTAACAGTTATGAGAACCTTGGAGGGAGTGCAATTGGAAGCAGAAACCTGTCAGAAGACAACTGCAGGACAAGCAAATCATGCTTACTATTAGTAAACCAACCAATGGCACATAGACAGAAGAGGAAATTTAAGAATCCCCAAAACAGATAGCAAAATGGGTAAAGATTAAAATAAGACAGTTCAAAGGAAAAATAAAAACGGTTCTTAAACATATGAAAAGATGCTCAGTTTAATTCATAAGAGAAATGCAAATTAAAACTACACTGAGATAACATTTTTCACCTATTATACTGACAAAAATCTAAAAAGTATGATTATACAATGTGTTGGCAAGGCTATAGGAGAAACAAATATTCTCCTATATTACAATTACAACCTCTATGAAGGGCAATTTAACAGTATCTTACAGTATCTTCCAAAATTATATGTTATTCTTTGACTCCCAATTCCACTTTCAGGAATTTATCCTACAGTCACACCTGTGTATGTACAAAATGATATATGTACAAGGTTGCTAATAAAGCATTTTTATAAAGGTAAAAACCAGAAACAATCCATCAATGGACTAAATTACGGTACATAAATAAAAATGAACACTACAGCTGTTAAGATAGCATGCCCACCCTACCACTTTATACATCAATATGGGAAGATCTCAAATAGATTGTTAAGTGAAAAAAGTAAAGGACAAAATGGTTCAAGTTTCCAGAATTAGTGTAAAACATGTGTGCGCGGGGGTGGAAGGGAAGCAAGGTAGACTAAACACATTTGTGTATGGTTGTATTTTTTAATTACCCAGAAGAATATATAAGAAATCAATAACATCAGTAAACTACTGTAAACTAGGCAGATGTAGACTTTTTATTGTATTTCTTTTTTTCTCTTTTTTTTTGTTTTTGAAGTATTGTGCATATAGTGTAAAAAAAAACTTTGGAAATGCTGTAATATTCAAGAGAATTTGGTAAGTTATATGATGTGAGAAGTACAGGAGTTGAAGAGGTCCAGATGACTTCCAGGTTTCTGACTTGGTAACAAATCTAGTCATCCCCTACAACTAAAAAAAAAAAAGAAAAGAAAAAAGGTATCTGTGTTATTAACCAAAGCATGATGTTCAACAGTGTAGAAAGAAAGCTCAGTTTACATGATGTTAAACAGTAAAGGAAGGCAGCTCAGTTTTTAGACATCAACGTTGTACTGAGGTATAACGTCCAACAGTATACTAGAAAAAAAAAATTTAGAGAGAGGTGAGGGATATAGTTGTTAGTAAAAGTCTTGGAGAGGAAAACACTTATCTGAGCCTCATTTATCTAGGAATTATTTATTCTATAAACCCAATTAACCCAGAGAATAAACTAAAAAGGCAACTCACTCAAAGTGACAGCATAAGGCCACATATTCATATCCTTTTCTTACAGACATCAGGTTCTCACTAAAAGCTTATTTAATACATTTAGATAATTTCCCAAGTTCACAACAAATTAGAAACATCAAAAAGCTACCAGAGACAATCATTTAACAACAGCACAAGGCAGTAAAAACATGATGATGATATTACCAATACCTCAAACAGCATACTTAATAGAAGCTAAAGTCCCATATTTTATTTTCTAATATTTGACCAAAGTGATCCCTCATTCAAGAAGTTTTTCATGGTTCATGCACTCTTAGACTAACATTAGCATTCAGCATCCTTTTATCAAACTTTTCAAGTATTTGTGATTTATATCTCAATAAATCTGTTTTTTAAAATGGGGTATCTGCTATTATTCCTACTTTACAGATTAAGAAACTGAGGCTTGGCAAAATTAGGCAATTTACCCATGGTGACACAGCTAGCTCATGATGGGGACAGGATAAAAATGCACATAGTCTCAATTCTTAAAATAATCGATATGCTTAATTACCATGTTCTTCTGCCTGCCTTAAAATGAGACTTCACTCATCAGCCTAAATATGCTCCTACTTCTTTGTTCAAGGCTTAAATGCTAGTGACCTTCAAATTTCCAAGTAGGACTACAAAGCCTTGACTTAATTATGCTATACTATAAAGGCAGGAAAAGAAGTCAAAAGCTGAAAAAAAAGGTACTAAAGAGATAGAATGCCGAAACCGGTTTGGCTCAGTGGATAGAGCGTCGGCCTGCGGACTGAAAGGTCCCAGGTTCGATTCCGGTCAAGGGCATGTACCTGGGTTGCGGGCACATCCCCAGTAGGAGATGTGCAGGAGGCAGCTAATCAATGTTTCTCTCTCATCGATGTTTCTGACTCTCTCTCTCTCTCCCTTCCTCTCTGTAAAAAATCAATAAAATATATTTTAAAAAAAGAGACAGAAGAGGAGGGAAAAAAGTACTCAAGAGCTAAATTTCAAAGTTTGCCATTTTAAGCATAAGATTACATAAAAGATAACTATTGTGTGACTGCTATCATAAATTTGGTGGTCAGGTCTAATTAAGCTTAGTTAGACCAGGATTTCTCAGCCTTTGCACTATTAACATTTTGGGCCACATAATTTTTTGTTGTGGATTGCTTTCCTAAAAAATGTAGGATGTTTAGCAACATCCCTGGCCTCTACCCAATAGAAGCCAGTGGCATCAATCCTCCCCCCTCCTCTTACCTCTTACCCCCTGCCCCCATTCTAACAACCAGAATGTCTCTAGACCAGGGGTGGGCAACCCCTGGCACGCGTGTCAAACATGGCATGCCAGTAACTTTTGCTGGCATGCGAAACCCTCTCTTATAATCTTTCATTTACAATTTTTTTCTTAATATCGACTTTTTTATTTTTCAGATAAATTCAGTGTAGGTGCATCTTAGATAAATAATTTTACATAACAAGTTATCTTAAAGACCATAGACATGGATTGACGAGAGAGGGGAAGAGCAATTTCTATGCCTCTGCCTTAACTCTCCCTGCCTTCCTAGATCCGACCAGTGTTTTGGTTTCATCCACATATGCTTGTGAATCTTTGTTCTCAGTGATGAATTTTGTTAAGTCTCATAATAGGAGTAGCCTGACAGATGAAAGCAGTAGCTCGTGCATATCTCTGAAGGCCAGAAAATATAAACCTGATGTAAAATCTCTGTCATTAGTTATGCAGCAGCAAAAGTCCCAATGATAATATCAAACGGAGTCATAAAGTTTTCTGTCGGACTATCAGTGTACATGTATACATTAAAAAATAAATGTATTTTTCATCATCATATACTGTGTTTTTGTCGCTCGAATGAATTTTATTATTTCTTCAACGTTCTTCACATACGTACACCTTAAGAGATATCAAGTAGGCGTAACATGTTCTCAAAAAATTAGGGTTGGCACGCAGAAGAATTGTGAGTCAGAGATTTTGCTGGTTTTGGCACACGCTCACTAAAAGGTTGCCCACCCCTGCTCTAGGCATTGCTAAATGGAGACAGATAAGAAGCTCTTTTTCTTTTTCATCCTTGCCCAAGGATATATTCATTGATTTTTAAAGGGAGGGAGAGAGGGGGAGGGAGAAACATCTATTGGTTGATTCTCCTATGCTCACCGACCTCCTAATCCTGACCTCCCCAATGGGAGATCAAACACACAACCTTTTGGTATATGGGACAATGCTCCAACCAACTGACCCACTGGGCAAGGGCCAAGAATCTTTTTTTTAAACAGCTTTGAGATATCTTGGAAATATAAAAACTGTATGTATTTGAAGTATACAACTTGATATTTTGATATATGTATACATTGTAAAAAGATCACCACAATCAAGCTAATTAATAGCATCTCCACAGTTACCACAGGGAAAGTGACAGACAAGAGCCTTTAAATCAATTACCTCCCAAGACTACTAAGAAAAAAACTCATTTTATTTAAAAATGGAAACTAAGGAGAAAATAAACAAATGGGACTACATAAAAATAAAAAGCTTCTGCACAGCAAAAGAAACCATCAACAAGACAACAAGAAACCCCACTCCACTGCATGGGAGAACATATTTGCCAATGTTATATCCGATAAGGGCCTAATCTCCAAAATTTAAAAGAAACTCATTAACAAAAAGAAGATAATCCAATCAAAAATGGGCAAAGGACTTTAAATAGACTCCTTTCGAAAGCTGACATACAGAAGGCTGAGACATATAAAAACATGCTCTAAGTCAGGGGTCCTCAAACTACAGCCCGCGGGCCACATGCAAATACAAATATTGTATTTGTTCCCGTTTTGTTTTTTTACTTCAAAATAAGATATGTGCAGTGTGCATAGGAATTTGTTCATAGTTTTTTTTTAAACTATAGTCCGGCCCTCCAACGGTCTGAGGGACAGTGAACTGGCCCCGTTTAAAAAGTTTGAGGACCCCTGCTCTAAGTCGTTCATCATTCGAGAGATGCAAATCAAAAAGACAATGAGGTACCATCTCACACCTGTCAGAATGGCTATCATCAACAACCCAACAAATGACAAGTGCTGGCGAGGATGTGGAGAAAAAGGAACCCTCTTACACTGCTGGTGGGAATGCAGACTGGTGCAGCCACTGTGGAAAATAGTATGGAGTTTCCTCAAAAAAGTAAAAATGGCCCTGGCCGGCTTGGCTCTGTGGATAGAGAGTCAGCAGGTTCGATTCGGGCCAAGGGCACATGCCTGAGTTGCAGGCTCGATCCCCAGTAGGGGTGTGCAGGAGGCAGCCGATCAATAATTCTCTCTCATCATTGATGTTTCTCTCTCTTCTTCTCCCTTCCTCTCTGAAATCAATAAAGCAATATATTTAAAAAAAAAAAAAAAAAAGGTAAAAATGGAACTCCCATTTGACTCAGTAATCCTACTTCTGGGAATACCCCAAGAAACCAGAAACACCAATCAGAAAAGACTATGTTCACAGCAGCACAATTTACAATAGCTAAGATTTGGAAACAACCTAAGTGTCCATTAGCAGATAAGTGGATTTAAAGGATGCAGTACATCTACACAATGGAAAACTACGCTGCTGTAAAAAAAAAAGATAGAAGAACTCTTACCATTTGCAACAGCATGGATGGACCTGGAAAGCATTATGCTAAGCAAAGTAAGCCAGTCAGAGAAAGATAAGTATGACATGATCTCACTCATTTGTGGAATATAATGAACATCATAAACTGATGAACAAAAATAGATACAGAGACAAAGAAGCATTTAACAGACTGTCAAACTTCAGTGAGAAGGGGGGTGGGGGGTGGTAAGAGGTCAACCAAAGGACTTGTATGCATGTATATAAGCATAACCAATGGACACAAACACTAGGGGGGTGAGGTATGTGCCAGGGGGTGAGGGTAGCTGAGGGGAGGACAATGGGGCAAAAGGAGACATATGTAATACTATATGTAATACTTTAAACAATAAAATAAAACTTAAAAAATAAAAAAGTAAAGCTGGGTGTAGGGGCAGTAGGAATTAAATAGAGACAAAGTCCACATAGTGATGCTAACATCCCCAGATTTCTGTACAATTCAGTATGTACAGCCTCTGAACTCTAGCAGCCTCTGAACTCTACTAAAGATCAGAAAATAGATGTAAAGACTGCTAGAAATAAGAACTGCTCCCCCTTTGACTAGTATGAAGAAAAACAAGTTTCCCTGATAAGAAAGACTAAGTGTCCCTCATCTCTGAAGGAATTGAAATACCAAGGTCAAGATTGTCACCCTGCCAGGGAAGAGGAACAAACCAACTAACAGTATATATAAAAATGAAATGACAATTCGGGGTGGGAGAGGAGAGTGGTAACACAGGACAAGCAGGAGACAGAGCTGATTCCATACACAATTTGCTCTATCAAATCTCCCTTCCTGCCTTTATATTATCTTCTGTTAACACCAAGTTAGGGGCTTTCAATAACCTCATGTTGACCTTTGGTTGTTCAAAACCTAGCACTGTAGCCTCTTCATTCAGAGCATTGCTCCTCTTTAAGGTGCCATGGGCTCCAGAATCTTATTCCTCTCTAAAAGTTCCACCTCAGATCATTTTAGATAAGAGGAGTGGGTGTGGGAATGCAAGTAAATTAAGCTACTCAATCTAAAGTATGTGCTGCAAGGACCCTCTGCCCAATAAGCATAATTTAAAAAATATGTTTAACCTCACTCATAATCAAAGAAATGCAAACCCAAAACAAGATATAAATTTCACATATCAAATTGGCAAATAATCAATAAAGTCCAATACCAGCACGCATGTAACAAGCATATTCATATACTGCTGGTTAGTGTAAATTGTTACAACCTAAATATCACTCAAAAGAAGTCAGAACAAATTATGATACATCCTTATAATAAATTATTCTACTCATTTTTTTAAAATTATGTCAATATGAAAAGAGCTGTGATATTAACTAGGGAAAAACAGTAAATTGCAGTTAAAAAAGTAAACAGCAGTATGATATAATACAATTTGTATAAAATTTTTTGAAAAGTAAACTTTCGCTGAAACTGGTTTGGCTCAGTGGATGGAGCATCGGCCTGCGGACTGAAGGGTCCCAGGTTCGATTCCGGTCAAGGGCATGTACCTGGGTTGCGGGCACATCCCCAGTGGGAGATGTGCGGGAGGCAGCTGATCGATGTTTCTCTCTCGTCGATGTTTCTGACTCTCTATATCTCTCTCCCTTCCTCTCTGTAAAAAAATCAATAAAATATATTAAAAAAAAAAAAGAAAAGTAAACTTTCTAGAAACAGATAATAGTTACCTTTTTATTTTTTTTAATTGACTTTTTTAGGGAGAGGGAGAGGGAAACATCAATCAGCTGCCTCCTACTAGGGAGCCTGCAACCCAGGCATGTGCCCTGACTGGGAATCTGATCATCTGATTGGTGACCTCTTGGTGCATGGGACAACGGTCAACCAACTGAGCCACACCAGCCAGGGCGATAGTGAGTTACCTTTTAAGGGAAAAATAAAAGTAGCTTTTATTTTTACTTTTCTGTATCATTAGAATTTATCATATACATGTATAACTTTTAACTTAAAATATATAATTCTTTAATGTTCTCTATTCCCCCAAACCTTAACCATTACTCTCACCATCTCTTCAACCCCTACCCATATATCTGAAGGCTAAAATTCCTTGACAGAATTTCAGGTAGCTAGAGATATATTTTTAGACATATATATATCTGGGGCTTTTCTTTAAAATCTCAACACTCACTTCTCTTTAACCTCCTCTGATATGATAGAAGAGAAAAAGAATCCCTACACTAACCACAAACTCGGTTTCTTTCAAGCCCTAACCATCACCCCCGACCCCCACCCCCACCCCCCGCACCAAAGAGATATAATGGTGGTAGTTATAATATCCCCTCTTCCATCAGTTATATATCTAGTCTTGGCCAATTTCACTCTACCACATTAAAAAAATAATTTTTTTTAAAAGCAACCCTTATAGAATCACTTAACAGCAGGTTTTTCTCATCACCTTGGTGCCAGGTGGTTAACCACTAAACTTTTTTAGGGCAGGGTCTCAGTTCTATTTACTGCATCATCCCTGGTACTGTACATATATGGAAACTTAATATTTGTTCATTGTAACTGAATCTGTCCAGAACATTCCCTGTCAAAGCGAGAGGCAGGTTAGTGGAGTACTTTGAGGTCATGGGACTTTAAAAGATGCCTCAAAAACATGTTCCTGCTTCAATCTTTCCCCTTGGCTGAACCAAGTATTTTAATTACTGCTTATGACTAATGTCTAATTACTAGAGAACAATAACTATTATGGATATTTTTAAATATCTCTGATTAATGGCTTTAAAATTTACCTTAAACAATGAAGTTTTACTCATTTGAGTTTCCTCTTCATGATTTTCTCACTGTACATGATCAGCCCTGCCAACTAAAACAATTACAGTCTCAAAGCAGCATACCTATCCTTAATTTTGAACTATTTAGTGAGAAAGGGTTTTAAAACCTTTTTCAAGAATGGGGGTGGGGGGTGGATAGCTACAATCAGGTGGTTCGTAAATGTATAGTGTGAGCAAAGAGCTGATTTCTAAGATCCAAGGAGTCAGAATTGTGAACCATTAACAGTTTCTTAAATAGGCTTAAAGAGTAAATACAGTCTCAGAGAAATTATAAGGTTTCTTTTTAAACTATTTTTAGAATTTTTAATATTCCAATCAGGAATACTAAACCAACTATCTATTGTAATTCAAAGTGACAAATGATTGTGTAACAAATTGTGTTTAAAAAGTTAAAACACACACTCATACACATGCATCTTATAACAAAATAAAGTTCAATACTATCTTTTCCAAATTACTCTGGCTCGTAGGTTTTACGAAAAATAAATAAATGCCATGTCAAGTAATTTTAACCAATGAAAGAGCAAGCAGCTCCAGGAGACAGAGACAAGCAAGAGGTTATCTTCTGAGACAACTAAAGAGGACTGAATCCTGAACAGAAATTACTAAAACCAGACTCTGAAAAAGATAGTTAACCTTGAAACGTTATTTCTTGGTTGAATGAATGAAAAGAAAATGGGAGAAGGGGATGAAGAACATGCTATTTGGCAATAATTTTAAATATTACTTAAATCCTAAATAAAGCATGCAGACTATGGGGAAGCATCCAAGCTGCCAGGAAAAATAAGGGCTGCCCTTTATGCCACCACATGAATATGACTGTGACTTTGGAAAATCAATTAAATTACAATCTGAACCTAATTTCTCATATATATGATGAGCTGGAGATCATGTTAAATTTACCTTTATAGCTATCTAACACTAACAAAGGAAACACAAATTTATTCTTTTCTAATATAAATATAATACTTGTCATCCAAGCCAAATCACAGTGAGTACTCCTATTAGTTCTAGGAACACATGATCACAAAAAGTAGTACTGCCCAGCTGGTGTGGCTCAGTAGTTGAGCGTGCACCTATGAACCAGGAGATCACAGTTCCATTCCTGGTCAGGGCACATGCCCTGGTTGCTGGCTCTATCCACAGTGTGGCGCATGCAGGAGGCAGCCCATCAATGATTTTCCCTCATCATTGACATCTCTCTCTCTCCTTCTCTTCCTTCCTCTCTGAAATCAATATATATATAAAGTAGTACTGAGGATGCCAAAGAACAATCCTAAATCTCCAAGAGGGAGAAACAGAAAGAACACAACCTCCTAAAATATTTCCCTCTTCACAAAGCTTTAGGTATATTCTACCATTTCACTCTTCAACAGGGCAAGGCCTAATATAGGGTATCACTTTATTTTAGGCTTAACAAATTATGTATTGATAAACCTAGTATTCAAAATGTTAAAGTTACAGAGCAATTTTAAATAAACTTTAAAAATTAAAACAACTTTATCCAATAGCCAACTTAGAACTACATATCAAGTAAGTTTAGTACAAACTATCTCGAGACAAGAATCAGTGTCATCCCCACATTATTATCTCCTCTGATTCTTGGGGCAAATGAGAGAAAAGAAAGACTTACCCAGACATAAATAAAAGCTACAGGAAAGAACAAAAGCTGCTGTAAAAAGACAAAGTTAATATAAGGAGAATCAACTTCAGCAAAAAGTGAGAAAATAAAAAAGGGGACACAAACGTGCTTTTAAAAAAAAAAAGTGAGTACAAAACACTGCTTTGTCATTAAGTACACCTTCAAGTAAAACCCAGCTAAGAAGAGGATAATTATTAAACCATAAAAAAGACCCTCCCAAAAAATTTACTACTTCAGTTACTTCAATAATCAAAGAGAATCTGATGTGCACCTTACAGTGTATATTTGTAAATTTATTTCGAAGGAATAATGTTCTGACTTAATATATGTTTTTGAGAATAAATCTATCTTAACATTAGAAGTCCCATGCTGAAACTTTCACCTATGTAGTCACCATTATAAATTTTAATCAAGTTTTCTGCTATCACCAGGCGGTAAAAGGTTAACAGTTCCACAAACTGACCTGCATACTCCACAGGAATGCTCATTTTAGTGTCTCAGAAAATGCTAACATCCCTGGCATTAAGTACTGCATCTTTTCTGGCCCTTACTTTGTTTAATACCACTTTTGTGTTTTTAACTATTTTATTTGACTTGAGTTAATCTAGAAAATGCTCTACGTTGGAAC
The DNA here is from genome assembly GCF_963259705.1 of Myotis daubentonii. Lineage (NCBI taxonomy): Eukaryota > Metazoa > Chordata > Mammalia > Chiroptera > Vespertilionidae > Myotis > Myotis daubentonii. Next base: position 123,663,582 of record NC_081841.1, read on the forward strand.
TATATCTACATGTATTAATTGAGAACAATATTACCCTTCAGGTTTTAAATAATAATGACTTATCTACATTTTGCCTCATTTACAAACACGAGTTTTTGGAGGTTGTTGGACAGTAGGAAAGACCCCCCAACTCACTCAAGACAGCAGACCACTCCTGGAAAGTAAGGGCTATATCCAAAGTTTCTGAAACTCTTTAATGAACAGGGTAAGCTCGTTCAGAACAGCACTGACCATCCATCATTTTATAATAAAAATATTAGCAAAGCGCTCATAGTAGGGTCTTCAAAACAAAAATAAAGAGTTCCCTTTACTGGGTTGGTTAGGATGCTAAAAACGTATGCTGAGGGGATAGGGAACTGCTCTTTAAAGCCGTCCCGCACTCTACACGGTCGGCGTGGAGAGACGCGGTGGCATGCAACGCCGAAAACAAGGTGCTGCATTTCAGAGCTCAGATGCAAGCCATCGATTAACTGCCCCGCTGTTAGCGTGGCTTTCAGGTTTACACCAAAAGTGAGCAGCAGAAACAACAAACAAGGTTTTTCTCCTGACTAAAAACTTTTCAAGTGCCATTAAGATCAAAGAGTGCAAAACTATTAACTATTTACAAGTCCACACCATTTTCCTTGCCGTTTCCAACTCGGGGGCTTCCTATAGGCAAACTCGAACCCAGTTGTCGCCGGGGTCACTTCACCAGTACCGGGCTCTAACTCCACGAGGTCCTCGGTTCCCCTACCACCAGCTCCAAGAGGCGCGGTTAGCGGGCTCACCGCCGACTGGCAAGTAACCGCGTAAAAATGTCACTGTAGCAGCGCTCTCCGCGCCCGCAGCAGATGCAGGGCGGCGCGGGCGAGGCGCGCCGGGACCTGGCGGAGGGCGCTACGAAGCCCGAGGCCCGCACGCCGCGCGGCCCCGCGCTCCCCGCCCCTCGCCCGGAAGGGGGAAAACCCGCCAGCGGGAGGATTCAACAGCAGCACCGCGCCGCCGCCCGGGAAGCAGCCGCCGGCCGCTTGGCCAGGGCGCGGGGGAGGGGCGGCCGGGCGCGGACCCCCGCCCGCGCGCAAGGTCACCGCCCGCCGCCTTCGCCGCCGCGGGCGCCCCGGCCGGGGCCACGGCGGCAAGTTTAATTTCCCGAGGCTGCAGCTGAGCCCGCGGCGTGGAGAGCGCGCCCTCCGCAGTCCTCCCCACCCCCACCGCGCAGCCCGGCCCACGCCCCCGGTCCGCGTCCCGCCGCCAGGGAGCTGCAGCCCCCGAAGCCAAGAAGCTCGCCCGGACTGGGAGACGGGCGGCGCTGAGCCCTGCCAGACACAGCCGCGGTGGCGGGCGCTGAAAAATGGAGCACAGCGACCAGAAAGGAGAGACATTTTCTTTCCGTTAACTGAATTATTTCCTACCTCCGGATGCCCGACTGGCTACTCCTCTCACTCCGCTGCTTTCCGGGACCCGCCGCCGCATCCAGTCGCCTCCTCCCCCCCTCCCCTTCCGCAGCCAGCCCCGCCGTTCCTCCTCCTCTCCGCTTCAAAATGGCGCCAAGCGCTCTTCGGCGGCTGCTCCAATCGAACTGCCGCGGACAGCACCCGGGGGTAGGCTGAGTGCGGAGTGGGTGCGCAGCGCCCCCTACCGTCCACACTGCCCTGAACACGCGCGCGCCTTCCGCCTCACCCGTGCGCGCGCGCGCGCCTACACTTCGCTCCGCCCCGGAGCACGCGCACGCGCACGCAGCCGCAGGTCACGCTGTCGCTGTGCCCGGGTCTCTGAGAACCGCCTCTGTCACAGTTTTCTCTGCCTCTGCGGCTTTCTTGACTTTTGCCGAAAACCACATAAGTTGTTATTTATCTCTAACATTTTGGTTAATAGTTGTGCATTTTTAAAACACACTGAAATTCAGTGATGATGTCCTAAGTAAGTAAAATTGGTATTAACTACTTGACTCCTTACTCTGTTCTCAAAATGCCATTCGTTTTTCTACACCTTGGGTGATGACTTCATCCCACAGCTTTCCCATTTTGAAGAATTGTTGGGGGGGGAGGGGGGCGCCACAGTAATTCAACCTGTAACAAAACATTCCATCCATTTCTTTTGTTATCACAATTGCACTTATTTTAGAGGGAGAAACAACCTGAAAACCTCAAGAACGCCTTCCGGAGGGTGGGTTTCTAATCCCTTCACGGGTGGGTTTCTAATCCCTTCACCTAGAAGTGGGGCTCCTCACTCCAACAGCTTCTGGGAGTATTTTAAGAGTTGATGGGGGCGGGGAGACAGAGAAAGAGTTAATCTGGCAATTACTGTTGGGACAGAAAGAAAAAAATGTTTAAGGCCTTGCCCTGGCGGATGTTTCAATGGTTAGAGCATCCACCTGAGCACTTAAGGGTTTCGGTTGGATTCCTGTTCAAGGACAGTTACCTGGGCTGCAGGTTAGATCCCTCCCAGGTTGGGGGCGTGGAGGAGACAACCAATCCATGTGTCTTTCTCATGTCAATGTCTCTCTCTCTTTCTCTCTCTCTCTTTTTCTCGCTCTCGCTCTCTCCCTCCCTCCCACTCTCTCTAAAAACTACCCTCCAGTGAGGATTTTAATATTTTTAATATTTAAGGTCTCAATGAAACTTAGTTTCTAACAAAAGAAAATTTTCTGTATGTTTCATACAACAGCAAATGGACTTACAAAAATTAGTAATAAAAATCTTCATTTATAGCAACATTGTTTAGCCAGGCAGGTGTGGCCCAGCGGTTGAGCTTCCAGGAAGTCAGGTTTGGATTCTGGTCAGGGCACATGCTGGGTTGCAGGCTCCATCCCCAGAAGGGGACGTGCAGGAGGCAGCCAATGGATTATTTTCTCTCATCATTGATGTTTGTATCTCTCCCTCTCCTTTCCTCTCTCCGAAATCAATTTTAAAAATTAAAAAAAAATAAAACAACATCATTTAGAAAAACTGGAATGTGAAATCGGTATTAAAAACAAAAATAAACGTCTATGTTTAGGGCTTTAAAAATAACCAAGTGTGGAGGCCAGCATGTATATGGGAAATGTCTGTACCTTCCTCTCAATTTTGCTGTAAACTTAGAACTGATTTAATAATAATAAAAAAAAAAAGTCCAAAAAATAACCAAGCCCAAATTCATCAGGAGCAATATAATTATATGTGGCATATTTTTTTATGAAAAAAACATGAGCCATTCAAAAACCAGTTGTGACTGCTGTCTTCCCTGACAAAGAGAAGTTATTTGTGAATGATATTTTAAAATGCTGATTTTATACTAAGTTGGTCAGGAGAATTACCTTTGATTATAAAGAACCACAAATCTAATCACCACCTGTTACTTGTTTTCTATTGCTTCTGTAACAATAACAACATTCATAGCTTAAAACAACACAAATTTGTCTTCTAGTTCTTAGTTCAGATACTGGCACTGGGTTTCCTGAGCTAAAAATCAAGGTGTTGGTACAGTTGGGTTCCTTTCTGGAGGGCCAAAGGGAGAATCCATTTTCTGGCCTTTTTGAGTTTATACCCATTTGAAACAAAAGACAGTAAATTGCAAGTTAAAAAGTAAACAATGCTATATGAATGCGGTCCTCTAGAAATATAGTACTAAGTATTCGCAACTGTATTAATTGAAATATCTGAATAGCAAAAATAACATAAGTCAGAATCACCTTCAAAATGTACTGGAAGGCCCTCGCCAGTGTGCCTCAGTTGGTTGAAGCGTTGTTTTGTACACCAAAAGGTTACAGGTTTGATGTCTCTCTCTCCCATTCTCTCTCTCTTCTCTCTCTCTCTCTCTCTCTCTCTCTCTCTCTCTCTCTCTCTCTCTCTCTCTCATCAATAAAGGGGCATGTCCTCAGGTGAGGATTAAAAATATAATACATTAGAAGTAAGAAATGTATCAGTGTATAAAAAGAAAAATAGAGAAAGAGAATTACCAAATGGCCATGTCTGATCAGAGCAAATATATCATTTTACTTTTACATTATCATTTCACTCCAAAAAGCAGTAAAACATTTACCATGCACAGTAAAGCATGCTAGGCAGTTAGTAAATGAGGAGACTGAAACCACCTAGATATAGGCTGTTACTTATTCCATGTAATTTGAAGTCCAGTGAAGCTGAAAATATGACCCCTGCCAGCCTGCAACATTGCTGAGATTGCCACAAACTAATTATTTGGGTTAAGGCATTGGATCTCCAGAAAACATGTTGAAATGTGGTTGTGTTACTTGAAAAAGATAACCCACTAGCCATTGGTATTTATGAGCAGAGATTAAACTGAGTAGAAATTAATTTTGTGATACTTATGCATTAGGGCAGCAAATAATGGATTGTAGCAGTTTTCTCCAACCCCTGAAGTCAGACCATATTCATAACGCTGTCATCACTGAAAGGGGATAGGGCTTTCCTCCACGTTCATCCCAAACTCAGTTCCCAGAATTCCGCCTAGTAGTGTGCCCATCCTGTGACTCTTTAAAATATAAATATTCCTGGAAGAATGCCACATTCACCTGCATTCTGGGGCAGTGATTCTACCCTGGGTGGTGTGGAAGAAAATCCAAATTACCTGGAAATTTTCTGCAAATTGCACGTGTCTATCAGCCAACACTGCTTCTGGCTTTACATTAGCAGGAGTTGTTTTTCTTTCGGTGAAGAGAGACAGATAAAAGAGGCAGGGTTTAGAAAGGCACTGGGATTTCCAGCCAGGGAGAAGAGCTAGAAGGGGAAGGATGCCACAAAGGAAAGTAAGGGGAAGGGGTTCGGAGATGACCTTTGCCTTCATCATAATACCGCTTCATACCAGAGCTAGCAAACTTAAGCCAAGGCAGTTTCCTTCTGATTTTTTTTTCTTTTTAAAACATCGTCTTAGTCTCATATTGTTATTCTGGACCATATTTTTACCTACCATATAACCAATAATAATCCTAATCTAAGCAGGGTCTTTTTTTTTAAGTATATTTTATTGATTTTTTTTAGAGAGGAAGGGAGAGGAATAGAGAGCCAGAAACATCAATAAGAGAGAAACATTGATTAGCTGCCTCCTGCACACTCCCCACTGAGTATGTGCCCGCAACCAAGGTACATGCCCTTGACCAGAATCAAACCTGGGACCCTTGAGTCTGCAGGCCGATGCTCTATCCACTGAGCCAAACCAGTCAGGGCAGCAGGGTCTTTTTTAAATATATTGATATAGGTTTTTTATTTTTCTTTATTTTTTACTTTTTTTTTTCCATTACCATTTATCCCACCTATTCCATCTTCCACTACCACCACCTGCCAATAATCACCACACCGTTGTCCATGACCATGAGTTCTTTCTCATTTTTCTTTTTGGCTCAATATCTCCACCTCCTTCCCCTGCCCCCCTATACCCTCCCACCAGAGCTGTCTACCTGCTCTCTGTGTATGAGTTTATCTCTATTTTGCTTATTAGTTCAGTTTCTTCATGAAATTCCACATATGAGTAAAATCATATGGCACTCCTCTTTCTCTGACTGGCTTATTTCACTTGGCGTAATGTTCTCCAGGTCTATCCATGCTGTTGCAAAGGGTAAAATTTCCTTCCTTTTTATAGTTGAGTAGTATTCCATAGCTGTTTTATCCACTGATGAACACTTGGGCTGCTCCCAAATCTTGGCTATAGTAAATAACGCTGTAATGAATATAGGAGCGCATATATTTATGTGCTTTTGAATTAGTGTTTTGGGTTCCTTGAGATAAATTCGCAGAGATGGAATCACTGCATCCTAAGGAAGTTCTATTTTTAATTTTGTAAGGTAACTCTATAATACTTTCCACATTGGCTGCTACAATCTGCAGTCCCATCAACATTGCACCAGGGATCGCTTTTCTCAAAAATACTTGCCAACATTTGTTGTTTGTTGATTTATTGATTTATTCTGACAGGCCTGAGGTGATATCTCATTGTGGTTTTAATTTGCATTTCTCTGAAGATCAGTGACTTTGAGTATCTTTTTGTATAACTATTGGCCATCTGTATGTCCTCTTTGGAGAAGTGTCTATTCAAGTACTGTACCCATTTTTAAGTTGTATTTGTTTTCTTGATGTTGAGTTCTATAAATTCTTCATCATTTTTGTATATTAACCCCTTATCACATGTATCAGTGAATGTTCTCCCATTCAGTGGGTTGTCTTTTCATTTTGTTGATAGTTTCCTTTGCTATGCCAAACCTTTTTAATTTGATGTAGTCCCATCTGTTTATTTTTTCTTTCGCTTCCATTGCTTGTGGAGATATATCAGAAAAAAATATTGGAATGAGAAATGTCTGAGATTTTACTGCCTATGTTTTCTTCTAGGATTTTTATGGGATTTAGTCTAACATTTAAGTCTTTCATCCATTTTGAGTTTATTCTTGTGTGTGGTGTTAGATAGTGGTCTAGTTTCATTTTTTGCATGTATCTATCCAATTTTCCTAACACCATTTATTGAATAGACTATATTTAGCCCATTGTATGTTTCTGACCCCTTTGTCAAATATTAATTAAATGTAAAAGCATGTGTTTCTTTCTGGGATATCTATTCTGTTCCATTGATCTATATATTTGTTTTTATGCTAGTACCATGATGTTTTGATTAATATGGCCTTGTAGTATAGTTTGATATCAGGTAGCATGATCCCTCCAACTTTATTCTTCTTTCTCAAGATCACTGTTGCTATTCAGCATCTTTTGTGGCTACATATAAAATTTTGAAATATTTATTCTAGTTCTGCGAAATACGCCATTGCTGTCTGTCTTGATAGGAATTATTTTGAATCTGTAGATTGCTAATCTCCTGTGCAGACTCTTATCTTTTTGTTTTGTTTTTTTCCTGAAAAATTCTCTGGGATCTGTGAATGTGTGTTATCAAAGATCATTTGGGTAAATATAGTGACTTGCTAGAGTCTTCATGGTTTCCTTGATGTGAAATTGCATAGGTCACTGTTGTAATTGAGGTTCTGAGCTGCTGGCTGAATATTCCTGAATGCACCAGGCAGAACAGCCAAAGCAAAGATGGTTAACTCGTATCCATAGCCAGCACTCAAGATGTGTGAAATCTGAGGCCAAAGCTTTGTTAATGAGAGGAAATTTCACTTATTTATAGAGAAATATGATATGAACCATGTATGCAATTTAAAATCTTGTTATTAAAAAGTAAAAAGAAATCAGTGAAAACAATTTTAATACTTCTTTTATTTAATATACTATATATGAAATATTGTCATTTCCACAGGGAATCAATATAAAAATATATCAGTGAGATATTTTTGTGTGTTTTTTTTAAATAATTCATTATTGTTGAAAGTATTACATATGTCTACTTTTCTCTCCCATTAACCCCCTCCAGCCCGCCCCACCCCCCCCCAAGGCCCTCACCGTCTTATTGTCTATGTCCATGGTTATGCATATATAGCTTGAAATCTGATATTGTGATTCCTCCAACTTTGTTTTTCTTTCTCAAGATTGCTGCAGCCATTCAGCATCTTTTTTTATTCCAAATAAAATTTTGGAGTATTTCTTTTTTTTTAATTAAATCTTTATTGTTCAGATTATTACAGTTGTTCCTCTTTTTACCCTCATAGCTCCCCTCCACCCAGTTCCCCTCCCACCCTCCGCCTTCACCTGCACCCCGCCACTGTCCTCATCCATAGGTGCACGATTTTTGTCCAGTCTCTTCCCGCATCTCCCACACCTCTTTCCCCCTAAGAATAGTCAGTCCACTCCCTTTCTATGCCCCTGATTCTATTATAATCACCACTTTATTCTGTTCATCAGATTATTTATTCACTTGATTTTTAGATTCACTTGTTGATAGATGTGTATTTGTTGTTCATAATTTGTATCTTTACCTTCTTCTTCTTCTTCCTCTTCTTAAAGGATACCTTTCAGCATTTCATATAATATTGGTTTGGTGGTGATGAACTCCTTTAGCTTTTCCTTATCTGTGAAGCTCTTTATCTGACCTTCAATTCTGAATGATAGCTTTGCTGGATAAAGTAATCTTGGTTGTAGGTTCTTGGCATTCATCACTTTGAATATTTCTTGCCACTCCCTTCTGGCCTGCATAGTTTCTGTTGAGAAATCAGCTGATAGTCGTATGGGTACTCCCTTGAAGGTAATTGACCGTCTTTCTCTTGCTGCTTTTAAGATTCTCTCTTTGTCTTTTGCTCTTGACATTTTAATGATGATGTGTCTTGGTGTGGTCCTCTTTGGGTTCCTTTTGTTTGCGGTTTTCTGCGCTTACTGGACTTGTAAGTCTATTTCTTTCACCAGGCGGGGGAAGTTTTCTGTCATTATTTCTTCAAACAGGTTTTCAATATCTTGCTCTCTCTCTTCTTCTGGCACCCCTATAATTCGGATGTTGGTGCGCTTGAAGCTGTCCCAGAGGCTCCTTACACTATCTTCGTAGTTTTGGATTCTTTTTTCATTTTTCTTTTCTGGTTGGGTGTTTTTTACTTCTTCATATTTCAAATCTTTGACTTGATTCTTGTGATCCTCTGGTCTGCTGTTCGGAGTCTGTATAATATTCTTTATTTCAGTCAGTGTATGCTTAATTTCTAGTTGGACCTTTATCACAGCCTCGAAGGTCTCACTAGATTTCTTGAGGGTCTCATAAAGTTTATCGGCGGTTTCTAGAAAATTCTTGAAACACCCTAAAAGTGTGGTTTTGAACTTTATATCCAGTCGTTTGCTTTCCTCTATTTCTGTCATTTGTGACTTGTTTCTTTTTCTCCGCATTTTTTATGCTTCCCTGTGTTGATAGAGTGGCTTCTGTGTTAGGTGTCCTATAGGGCCCAGTGGCTCAGCCTCCCCAATTACCTGAGGTGGACACTCTTGGTGCACCCCTTTGTGGGCTTTGTGCACAGTCTTGTTGTAGTTAAGCCTTGACTGTAGTAGGTAACACTGGGAGGGATTGACCTCCAGGCCAATTGGCTTTGAGAATCAGCTTTTCTGCAGTGGGAGAACTTCTGTGCTGGAGACACCGCTCCAGGACAAGACTTGCTTCAGTGGGGCTTTGGTGCTCACTGAGTCTGCCCCCTGAGTGTGTCCTTTATGGATCCGAGGAGCTGCAATCTGGATGGTCCCACTCTGACCACTGGGCACACTGGCTCCTGTATCTCTAAGAAGGTGCTAATCTAGCCTCTGCCTGAGGCTACCCAGCAGAAGCCAGCTGTGAAGCAATTCAAGTTGCCGTGGGGCCTTGGGCCAGCTGCAGTTTGTTAAGTAATTTTCAGATTGCAAAGGGCCGGGCCTTTCATATGCAAAAGCCTCCATCCACGGCTTGGGCGGGTGGGAATCAACAGGGCGGAGTGAGCATTTATGGCTGCTCTTAGTCCTGCCCTCAGAGGCCCTGCTTCTCAGTGTCCAGGCAATCACTGCGAGCACCTCTGAGAGAAAGCTGCCCTCAAGTTCCGACCGATGCCAGACAGTCCTGTTTCTCCTGTATGAATCTGGGTCCCCAGGACTTGCCCAGAACTGGAGCTCAGAGCTTGAGACTCCCTCCCGATTGAAAAAGACAACCGTGTCCTCAGCCGCCAGCCCTCTCCGCGCGCACCTCCACACCTTTGTATTTTACTTCCTCACCGCACCTCCTCTGAGCCTCAGTATGCTTTTCTCTTTCCTTCTAGTTGTAGGATTTCCACTCATCCAGCCTTCCTGTGGTTCTGGATGATGTCCATTCCTTCCTTTAGTTGTATTTTTGAAGTGGTTGTGCGAGGCAGCAATCTCTGGTGTTTACCTATGCCGCCATCTTGGTTTCTCTCTGGAGTATTTCTTCTAGATCTGTGAAGTATGTTGTTGGTATTTTAATAGGGATTGCATTGAATCTGTAGATTGCCTTGGGTAGCATGGACATTTTAATGATGTTGATTCTACCAATCCATGAACACAGTATATTCTTCCACCTCTTTATATCTTCTTCTATCTCTTTTTTTCAATGTCCTATAGTTTTCTGAGTACAGGTCTTTCGCCACCTTGATTAAGTTTATTCCTAAGTATCTTAAGTTTTTGTTGCAATGGTAAATGGGATTGTTTGTTTAGTTTCTCTTTCTGAGAATTCATTATTGGTGTATAAAAAAAGCCATCAATTTTGGGGTGTTGATTTTATATCCTGCTACATTTATTAAATCTAAGTAGAGGCCCGGTGCACGAAATTCGTGCACTGGGGATGGGGTTCCCTTAGCCAAGCCTGACCCTCAGTCCGGGAGCCCTCACTGGATGTCCTACTGATGGCCACAGTCTGGCAGCAGAGGCTCGGTGCAGGCATCCCGTGTGTGTGATTGTGTGTGTGTGTGTGTGTGTGTGTGTGTGTGTCTCTGCTGGAGCCTGCCCCCAGCCGTGCCACATAGGCTCCGAGCAGTTGCCGTGTATATGTGTGTCCAGTGGTGGTCTGCTCCCAGCCACATTGGAAGCTCAGAGTAGGTGCTGTGTGTGTGTGTGTGTGTGTGTGTGTGTGTGTGTGTGTGTGTGTGTGTCTGCTGGGGGCCTGCCCCCAGCCACACCTTGGAGGCATGGAGCAGGCGCACCTCTCTGTTGATCTCTCAGGCTCCTGGCCTCCACTGCATGTTGTACTCTCCCTTGAGCTGTGGCCAGGGTGGGGCGCCCTTTCCTGCTGTGGGATCGCCAGGGAGACCCAGGGACAGGCGCACAGGTTGGCTGGCTGGAGGCCACCCTATCCTGCTGTGGAATTGCATCAGCGATTTCATGGGCAGGCAGGTGCACATAAGGGCTGGCTGCCGGCCGCCCTTTCCTGCTGTGGGATCCCCATGGTGACCCAGGGACAGGCGCACACAGGGGCTGGCTGCAGGCCGCCCTATCCTGCTCTGTGATCGCCATGGTGACCCATGGGCAGGTGCACACAGGGGCTGACTAGAGACCGCTCTTTCCTGCTCAGGGATCACAGAGGCGACCCAGGGGCAGGCGCACATGGGGGCTGGCTGCAGGCCGCCCTTTCCTGCTCTGTGATCGCCGCAGCAATCCTCCGTGCAGGCACACATGGAGGCTGCCTACAGGCCCCGCTTTACTGCTGTGGGATCGCATCGGCGATCCCATGGGCAGGCAGGTGCACCGGGGGGCTGGCTGCAGGCCACCCTTTCCTGCTGTGGGATCTCTGGTTGCTCATCCCTGGCAGGGGTGGTGGCAGGGGGGGCACGCAAAGGCAGCCAGTTCTCCAATCCAGGGCCAGGGGCAGTGCCTCCTGGCTCCTGCCTGCCGCCTGTGTTTCTAATCACCATCCTTCCCCTATGGCCTCCCATCATTGCGCCTATGTATGCAAATTAACTGCCATCTTCGTTGGCAGTTAATTTGCATATCGCCCTGATTAGCCAATGGGAAGGGTAGTGAAGTTATGGTTAATTACCATGTTTGTCTATTATTAGATAGGATAGTTTCTTGGTGGAGTCTTTAGGGTTTTCTATGTACAATATCATTTCATCTGTGAACAATGAGAGTTTTACTTCCTCCTTTCCAATTTGGATGCCTTTTATTTCTTCTTCGTGTCTGATTGCTGTGGCCAGGACTTCCAATGCTATCTATAATAATAAAAGCAAAATATGCTAATTAGACAGGATGTCCTTTCAGACGAAGCCAGGGCTGCCAGGGAAGCCAGGGTCCCAGGTGCCAGAGGGAAGCCAGTGCCAGCAGCTGGGGGAAAGCATTGGGCCTCTAGTGTTGAATAAGAGTGGTGAAGCTGACATCCCTGTCTTGTTCCCATTCTTAGGAGAAATGGTTTTAGTTTTTGCCCATTGAAGTTTATATATATACTAGAGGCCCGGTGCACAAAAATTTGTGCACTTGGGGGAGAGGGGGGTCCCTCAGCCCGTCCTGTGCCCTCTCGCAGTCTGGGACCCCTCGGGAGATAACGACCTGCTGGCTTAGGCCTGCTCCCGGGTGGCAGAGGGTAGGCCCAATACCTAGGTGCAGCCCCTGGTCGGGCTCAGAGCGGGGCCGATTGGGGAGTTGGGGCGCCGCCCCCTGTCATGCACAGGGAAGGGCGGATCAGAAGGTTGCGATGCCACCCTCAGTCACGCTCAGGGTAGGGTGGGTTGGGGGGGTGGGGCACCGCCCCCTGTCACACTCAAGGCAGGGTGGATGGGGAGGTTGCGGCGCCACCCCCTGTCACGCACAGGGCAGGGGCAATCAGGGGGTTGGGATGCTGCCCCCTGTCACTCACAGAGCAGGGCCCATCGGGGGGTTGGGGCTCCGTACCCTGTCACGAACAGAGCAGGGTCAATCAGGGGGTTGGGGAGCTCCCCCCTGTCACGCACAGAGCAGGGCCCATCAGGGGTTTGGGGAGCTCCCCACTGTCACTCACAGAGTAGGGCCGATAGGGGAGTTGGGGCACCGCCACCTGTCACACACAGAGCAGGGCGGATCAGGGGGTTGGGGCATCGCACCCTGTCACACTCAGGGCAGGGCCGATGGGGAGGTTATGGCTCTACCCCGTCACACACAGAGCAGGGCCCGTGGGGGGGCGGTTGGGGCGCCGCCCTCTATCACCCACAGAGCAGGGCCGATCAGGGGGTTGGGGCGCCGCGACTCTCACACTCAGGGCAGGGTCGATGGGGAGGTTATGGCTCTACCACATCACACACAGAGCAGGGCCCGTGGGGGGGGGGGTAGGGGCACCGCACCCTGTCACACACAGAGCAGGGCCGATCAGGGAGTTGGGGAGCTCCCCCCTATCAGGCACAGAGCAGGGCTGATCAGGGGCTTGGGGTGCCTTCCCCACTCACGAACAGAGCAGGGTGGATAGGGAGGTTGTGGCCCCGCACCCTGTCACACACAGAGCCGCAGGGCAATCAGGGAGTTTGGGTGCTGCCCCCTGTCATGCTGATCCCGGTGCTGGGAGGCATATTACCCTTTTACTATATAGGATAGAGGCCTGGTGCACGGGTGGGGGCCGGCTGGTTTGCCCTGAAGGGTGTTCTGGATCAGGGTCGGGGTCCCCACTGGGGTGCCTGGCCAGCCTGGATGAGGGGATGATGGCTGTTTGCAGCTGGTCACACACCCTTCAGGGTGGGGGTCTCCGCTGGGGTGCCTGGCTAGTCTGAGTGAGGGGCTGAGGACTGTTTTCAGGCTGGCGGGTGACTGAAGCTCACAACCGCTCCTTTTTTTCTTTTTTCTTTTATTCTGTGCCAGCTTTAGCTCTGAGGCTTGGCTCCAGCTCTTAGGCCTCTGCTGCTGAAAGCAAGTATCTGGTTTGTTTGGGTTCTATAATCGAAATACTGTATCAACTCCAGCTCTGAGATCCCGGCTGGCTGAAAGCAGGTTTCTGGGGTTTTGTTTAGCTTCTATATTTGTAACAATGTTTCAAACTGCAAGCTCAGAGGCCGGCATCGGCAGGTGGGGAATATTGGAGTCCTCCATCACTGAAGCAAGCAAGCCTCCTGTTCGCTTCAAGCTGCCTGGCTGCCGGCCGCCATCTTGGCTGGCAGTTATTTTGCATATCGCCCTGATTAGCCAATGGGAAGGGTAGCAGATGTATGGCTAATTACTATGTTTCTCTTTTATTAGATAGGATATATATAATATATACATATATTATATATATAATACATATATATGTAATATATATTAATATATATGTAATATATATTAATATATATGTGTATATATATATATTTGTATGCTCTTCTATTAGGTGCATATATTTTTACTAGAGTTATAGTGTCTTAATGTATCAGTCCCTTTAGTACAGGGGTCCTACAACTACGGCTCGCAGGCCACATGCAAATACAAATATTGTATTTGTTCCCGTTTTGTTTTTTTACTTCATAATAAGATATGTGCAGTGTGCATAGGAATTTGTTCATAGTTTTTTTTTTAAACTATAGTCCGGCCCTCCAACGGTCTGAGGGACAGTGAAATGGCCCCCTGTTTAAAAAGTTTGAGGACCCCTGCTTTAGTATTATGAAGGGGTCTTCTTTGTTTCTCTTTATGGCCTTCATTTTGAAGTCTATTTTGTCAGATATGAGTATTGCTACACAGATTTTTTTTCATTTCCATTTACATAGAAAAATTGTTTCCATCTCTTCACTTTCATTTTGTGTGAATCTTTTGTTCTGAGGTTTGTTCTCTTGTAGACAGCATATATATGGATCATGCTTCTTATCCATTCAGCTACCCTATGTCTTTTGATTGGAAAATTTAAGCCATTTTCATTTACAGTTATTATTGATATGTACTTATTTGTTGCCATTTTTATTCTTTATGTGTTCTTCTCTTTCTATTTCTTCTCCTTACAACAGTCGCTTTATCATTTCTTGCAATGCTGGTTTGGTGGTAATGAACCCTTTTTTTTTTCTTTGATGCTCTTTATTTCACCTTCAATTTTGAATGATAGCCTTACTGGATAAAGTAATCTTCTGTTCAATCCCTTGGTTTTCATTACTTTGTATACTTCATGCCACTCCCTTTTGACCTGAAGTGTTTCTACTAAGAAATCAGTTGAGAGTCTAATGACAGCTCCATTATAGCTAACTTTCTGGCTCTCTCTTGGAGCCTTTAAGATACTTTCTTTGTCTTTAATGTTTGCCATTTTAATTATGATGTAGTTAGGTATGGGTCTTTTGGGCTTAATCTTGATTTGGACTCTCTGTGTTTCCCAAATTTGTGTGACTCCTTCACCATGTTACGGAAATATTCTGTCATTATTTCTTGAAACAGGCTCTCTATCCCTTGCCTTGATTCCTCCCCTTCTGGCAGCCCTAAGATGTAAATGGTGTTACATTTCAGGTTGTCCCAAAGCTCCCTTAAACTCTCCTCCTTATCTTTTCTTTCCAATTGCTGCTATGAATGGGTATTTTTTTCTACCTTGTCTTATAAGTGACTGATCCATTCCTCAGCTTTTTCTAGTCTACTATTGAATCCTTCCACGGTGTTCTTTATTTCAGCTATGTCATTCCTCATTTCAATTGATTCTTATTTATTGTTTCAATCTCTTTACATGTTGATGTAGCTCTCATTAAATCCCTTTTATTTCTCATTAAGTTTGTTATAATTCTCACTGACTTGTTTGAGCAGTTATTACCATTCATTTGAATTCTTAATCTAACAAATTGCTTGCTTCCATTTCTTTTAGTTCATTTACTGGTGATTCCTCCTGTTCTTTCATTTAGGTTTTTTCTTTGTCTCCCCATTTTTTCTGTTACTTTGTATTTGTTTCTATCTATTAGATTAAACTGCTATGCCTCCCAGACTTTGTGGTGTTGTCTTATGTAGTAGGTGTTTTGTGGGACCCAGTGGTGCAGTCTCTTAGATGTCCTTAGCTAGGTGATCTAGGAAAGCCCCTTCCTTGAAGTATTTTGGGTTTCCTGTTATAGTTGGGTCTTGAATATTATTGTCCCATTTGTGGATCGAATCTCCTCACAGGCTGGCTGACTATGTAGCTCATCCCCAACCATGTTGTATGAGCTGTTGCAGAGGTTGTGACAGAAAAGAACAAAATAAAACACAACAAAACACAAAACAAAAGAAACAAAATAAGAACATATGCACAGAAACCAAGATGGCGGCATAGGTAAACATCGGAAATTGCTGCCTCCCACAACAAATTCAAAAATACAACTAAAAGACGAACGGACATCATCCAGAACTACAGGAAGGCTGGCTGAGTGGAAATTCTACAACTAGAGGAAAGAGAAAAGCACACTGAGACTCAGAGGAGCTGCGGAGGTGGAGGGAGGTGGAGTGCAGAGGTACAGAGGCACACACGGCAAGAACTGGCGACTGAGGACGCCGCTGTCTTTTTGAATCGGGAGGGAGCCACAAGCCCCCAACTGTTCTGAACTCCAGTTCTGGGTGAGTCTCTGGGGCCTAGACTCATACAAGGAGAAACTGGACTGTTTGGCAGCTGGCAGAACTCAGAACTCGAGGGCAGCTTTCTCTCAAAGGTGCTTGCAGCCATTACCGCGGGACACTGAGATGCGGGGCCCCTTAGGGCAGGGCTGAGGACCAGCCATAGCTGCTTGCTCCACCCTGTTGATCCTCTGAGATCCCGCCCCACCCAAGTCTGTGGAAGAGGCTTTTGCATATGAATGCCCTGGCCCTTTGCAATCTGAAAATTACCTAACAAATTGCAGCTGGGCCAGACAGACCCAGAACTTCCAAGAGAAGGCCCAAGGCCCCACAGCAGCTTGCATTGATTCACAGCTGAGCCTCATTTGGGCACTTCCAAACCCCAAACAAGGAAGGGGAATCTGCAGATCTCTTCATAGCTCCTGCTGGGTAGCCTTGGGAAGAGGCTAAATTAACACCTCCTTAGATCCAAGAGCCAGTGTACCCAGTGGTCAGAGTGGGACCATCCAGATTACAATTCCTCAGATCCATAAGGGAAACACTCAGGGGGCAGACTCAGCGAGCATCAAAGCCCCACTGAAGCAATTCTTGCCCCAGAAGGGTGTCTTCAGCACAGAAGTTCTCCCACTGTAGACACAGCTGATTCTCACAGCCAGTAGGCGTGGAGGTCAATTCCTCTCAAAGATACCTACAACAATCAAGGCTTAACTACAACAAGACTGTGGACAAAACTCACAAAGGGGTGCACCAAGAGTGTCCACCTCAGGTAATTGGGAAGGCTGAGCCACTGGGCCCTATAGGACACCTAGCACACAAAGCCACTCTACCAACACAGGGAAGCATAAAAAATGCAGAGACAAAGAAACAGGTCACAAATGACAGAAATCGAGGAAAGCAAACTGCTGGATATAGAGTTCAAAACCACACTTTTAAGGTTTTTCAAGAACTTTCTAGAAACCGCTAATAAATGTAGTGAGACCCTCAAGAAATCTAGTGAGACCCTCGAGGTTATGATAAACTAGAAATTAAGCATACACTGACTGAAATAAAGGATTTTATGCAGAGTTCCAATAGCAGACTAGAGGATCGCAAGAATCAAGTCAAAGATTTGAAATATGAAGAAGCAAAAAACACCCAACCAGAAAAGCAAAATGAAAAAAGAATCCAAAAATACAAAGATAGCTTAAGGAGTCTCTGGGACAGCTTCAAGGGCACCAACATCCGAATTATACGGGTGCCAGAAGAAGAGAGAGAGCAAGATATTGAAAACCTGTTTGAAAAAATAATGACAGAAAACTTCCCCTACCTGGTGAAAGAAATAGACTTACAAGTCCAGTAAGCGCAGAAAACCCCAAACAAAAGGAATCCAAAGAGGACCACACCAAGACACATCATCATTAAAATGCCAAGAGCAAAAGACAAAGAGAGAATCTTAAAAGCAGCAAGAGAAAGACAGTCAGTTACCTACAAGGGAGTACCCATATGACTGTCAGCTGATTTCTCAACAGAAACTATGCAGGCCAGAAGGGAGTGGCAAGAAATATTCAAAGTGATGAATGCCAAGAACCTACAACCAAGATTACTTTATCCAGCAAAGCTATCATTCAGAATTGAAGGTCAGATAAAGAGCTTCACAGATAAGGAAAAGCTAAAGGAGTTCATCACCACCAAACCAGTATTATATGAAATGCTGAAAGGTATCCTTGAAGAAGAAGAAAGAAGGAGAAGGAGAAGGAGAAGGAGAAGGAGAAGGAGAAGGAGAAGGAGAAGGAGAAGGAGAAGGAGAAGAAGAAGAAGAAGAAGAAGAAGAAGAAGAAGAAGAAGAAGAAGAAGAAGGCAAAGATATAAATTATGAACAACAAATACACATCTATCAACAAGTGAATCTAAAAATCAAGTGAATAAATAATCTGATGAACAGAATAAAGTGGTGATTATAATAGAATCAGGGAGTGGACTGACTATTCTTGGGAGGAAAGGGGTGTGGGGGATGCGGGAAGAGACTGGACAAAAATCGTGCACCTATGGATGAGGACGGGGGGGGGGGGGGGTGAGGGTGGAGGGTGGGGTGGGTTGGGAACCGGGTCGAGGGGAGCTATAGGGGGAAAAAAGAGGAACAACTGTAATAATCTGAACAATAAAGATTTAATTAAAAAAGAAAAAGAACATATGCAAGACCTCTACAGCAACAACAAAAGCAACCACCAGAGAAGAGAGAATTAGAAAAGAGAAGAGAGCAAGAGTGATAGAAGAAATAAAATAAAGAAAACAATATGAGGAGAAAGATAAAGCAAACAGACAAAAGCAACAACACACAAAAACCAAAACAAAAAAGGGGGTGGAGAAAAAGGAATATGTAGGTACAGAACTGAAATAAAATAATAAAAATTAGGGGAGTAGGGGAAGGAAAACAGGTTAGAATAATGGAAGAAGAAAAGAAAAGAAAAAATTTTTAAAGGAAAATAGAGGAGAAAGCAAATAGATCCAAATGAAGAAAAGGAAAAAAGATGAGGAAGCAGGATTATAAACAAAACAAAACGAGTAGGATTAAGGGAAGAGGAAAATTAGATATACAACCCAAACAATAGAGACTAGAAAATAACAAAGCAGATAGATAAAGAAGATAAATAAAAAAGGAAAAAAGAATGGAAATAGAAAAATACATAAAAGAGGAAAGAAAATAAAAGAATAAAAGAAAAAAAAGTGAGTGATGTTTGTTTTAGCAGAGTTTAGTCTCCATGGGAGCTCCTTTTGGATCCTGATCTTCTGATGACTGTGGCTGACTATTCTGTTTGCCAGTTCTGGGCTTCCAGGGAGGTACTTAGGTGTTAATCACTGTCAGAAAATGTCCTCTTTTGGCTTTCAGCAACCTGCTTGAAGCTCCAAGTGATCCACAGTTTGTGTCTGTCTCCACAGGACTGGGCTGCATGCTGGAGAGACCAATCTTCCCTCTAAAGCAGGTTTGTTAGCAGCATGGGGCCCAGGGCTGGGTCAGCAAACTTCCCCTGGTTCCCCAGGCTCCTCCTCTGCCTACCTTCTCCTGCCAGCCAGCTGTCAATCTTAATCATTCAAAAGTCTGTTTCTGAAAGGGCTTCAGGTAGGGTCGGGAGTCTAGACCTCTGGGTCTCCCATGACGGGGAGGTACATTTCAGATTTCAGAGAACGTGGTGTGTGTGTTTCACTCTTCCAGAATTACTCCTCTTCAAGTGGCCCAAAATATTACTCTGCCCTGGGCAGAGATCCTTGTATGCAGTCCAGAGGGATCAGCTGGAAACCTGGAATTTCAATTAGCTCTCCCATGTGGGGAAAGCACCACATTCCCAGGATAGTGGGGCCGATGACTCCTCCTCCTCTCCAGTCCCTGAGACTGTTCAAACTTTTTGGCCCCTGCTTTTGTTTCCTCTGAAAAGGTCAAAATGCAGGGTGTGGCAAGCAGGACTTCTGAGAATGGGACAGGCTGTATCACCTGGGGTGGAGTTTTTTCCTTTTCTTGCTCTGCAGCTACTGAGAGTGGCTAGTTCCCCTCAGGAAAAATGGCCATTTTGGTTTGGGGCATTTGAACAAATGCAGGAGTCCTGGCTCCTACTTTACTACATCTCACCACAATCTTTCCCACCCCAGCCTCTCCTTAGGCACTTGGAGTCTGTGCCTCTCTCCCTGCACCAAAGCCTGGGGTGAAGAGCTGCAAATGAAAACTCCTGCTCTGGTTTTAAAAAACAAACAAAAACTTAAACTGAGGTTTTCTCTCTGACAGGCTCCAGTTTACTGGCTTCAGGCTCCGCAGCAGCCAGCAGCCCTGCTGCCTTTCACAGTTGGATGTTATGTGGGCCTTGGGTCTCGGCACTGGTGATCTGGGTTGTGGAGCCCAGCCTGCGCTCTGGGCCTCAATCTTCTGAGGGAACAGACCCTCCTGTAGTCCAAAGCTCCCTCCTCACTCTCAGCCTGCTGCCCCTGGAAGCTGGGTCAGCCCCTCTCACAACCTGGCCCTTCTCATAGGTCTCCAGGTGTTTTCATTCCTTCCTTGATATAAGTCTCCTCCTCAGCTGGACCTCAGTTGGTAACTCTGGTGCATGTTTCCCACTTTAGTTTTATTTCCATTCTGGCCCTGGGAGGAGGTGCAAGAAAGATCTGCCTGTTCAGCCACTATATTTTCTCTCACCTTTGTTTTATGAAATATAGTTTCCCTGGGTATAAAATGCTAAGTTAATCTTTTTTTCATTACTTTACAAATCTTGCTCCAATACACTACATCTTTATATTCTATTTTTATATTAAATTTTCTTTCTTCCTCACTATATGGTAAAACCATAGCATGAAAGATCATATAACCCCATGACTTGAACAGAGAAAGTCTTTAAAAAATGTTTGCTGATTTACCTCAATCACTGTTTCACATAAACCAGTGCTATCTCCCATCCATTGCTTCAAACCCTAACCCTTCTTTGAAATTTAATATTTCTTGTGACTCCCTAAATACTTTTTCCCTTTTCCTATCAACTTCCTTGGTAAATGATGAAACAATGTCCTATTTTTTATTCACTCAATAACAGATAATGAGTAAGTAAACAAATAAATTAATTAGTTATACATTGTAATGTGTACAATGAGGAAACTAAAGAACATGATACAATAAAGAATAAAAAGAAAACATACTGTGAATAGGAAGGTTAAGAAAGGTCTTTAAAAGGAAGCAACAATGTATCAGAGACTTGAAAATCAATATTGAAGAATCCTATATAATACAAGAGAAACATGCAAATTAACTGTCCCTCCTCTATGCTCAAGCCACACCACCAGCCACGCCTACCAGCCAATAAGAAGCGAGTATGCAAATTAACCCAACTAAGATGTCAGCGGCCACGGAGCTGGAGCGAGCAGGAGGCTTGGGTTGCCCCCGGCGATGTAGGAAACCAAGCTTCCCACCTGCCCTGGCTGGCCCTGGGCTCCACTCAAGGCTACAAAGTTTCAATTATAGAAGATAAATAAATCCCAGGAAAAAAAAAGAAAAAAAAGGATAGGCTGGGACCTTGGGTCACCGGGGGGCGTGGCCAGCCTGAAAATGGCCCTCAGCCCCTCACCAAGGCTGGCCAGGCACCCCAGTGGGACTTCCCCGCCCTGAAGGGGCTGTTGCCAGCCTGAAAACAGCCCTCAGCCCCTCACCCAGGCTGGCCACACCCCCATGGTGTGAGGGTCCCCGCTGGGGGGCTTGGCCAGCCTGAAAATGGCCCTCAACCCCTCACCCAGGCTGGCCAGGCACCCCAATGGGACCCCCACCCTGATCCGGGACACCCTTCAGGGCAAACCAATGTGTCCCCACCCATGCACCAGGCCTATATCCTATATAATAAAAGGGTAATATGCAAATTGACTCTAACAGCGGAACGACTGGGAATGACTGGTTGCTATGACACACACTGACCACCAGGGAGCAGACGCTCAATGCAGGAGCTGCCCCCTGGTGGTCAGTGTGCTCCCACAGGGGGAGCTCTGCTCAGCCACAAGCCAGGCTGACGGCTGCCAGTACAGCAGTGGTGGTGGGAGCCTCTCCCGCCTCCTCAGCAGTGCTAAGGATGTCCGACTGCAGCTTAGGCCTGCTCCCTGCTGGCAGGTGGACATCCCCCAAGGGCTCCAGGGCTGCCAGAGGGATGTTTGACTGCCAGCTTAGGCCCAATCCCCCAGGGAGTGGGCCTAAGCCAGCAGGTGGACATCCCCTGAGGAGTCCCAGACTGTGAGAGGGCATAGGCCGGAGTGAGGAACCCCTCCCCCGCCCCCCCCCCCCCCGCGAGTGCACAAATTTTTGTGCACCGGGCCTTGAGTAAGTTATATATTTGATTGAAATACTACTTAGCCGTAAAAAAGAATGAAAGCTTACCTTTTGTGATAGCATAGATGGATCTAGACCAGCTGTGGGCAAACTACGGCCCTCGGGCCGGATTCGGCCCGTTCGGCTGTTCTATCTGGCCTGCGGAGCCGAAAGAGCGGAGGGTTCTCTTGCTCTCCCCTCCACTCCTTCACCAGCAGCAGTGTTAATATGTATTAGTTCACACAAACACTCCATCCATGCTTTTGTTCCGGCCCTCCGGTCCAGTTTAAGAACCCATTGTGGCCCTCGAGTCAAAAAGTTTGCCCATCCCGATCTAGACGGTATTATGCTAAGTGAAATAAGTCAGACAGAAAAAGACAAATAACATATGATTTCATTTAGTTGGATAATCTAAAAAACAAAATAAACAAACAAAATAGAAATAGACTCATAAATACAGAATACAGACTGATGGTTGACAGAGGAGAGGGAAGTTGGGGGGCCTGGGTGAAAAAGGTGATGGGCATAAGAAGTACAAATTGGTAGCTATAGTATAGTCACAGAGATATAAATTGTAGCATAGGGAATATAGTCAATAATATTGTAATAACTATGAGGCCAGTTGGGTACTTCAAATATTGGGGGGAACACTCTGTAAAGTATAAGACTATCTAACCATTATGCTGTATATCTTAAAGTAATACAGAATAATATTAAATGTATAAAAAATATAATTAATTAAAATGGTAAAAATACTAATTTGGTGATGTGGGAAATGTAAGAGGAATCTGGAAGATCTGGCTCCAATTTGGGTCTAGGTATTTGGATTTTGGTCAGGACTGACTACATAATTTTCAGGTCCATGTGCAAAATGAAAATGGAAGGCCCTTTATTCAAAACACAACAAAATGGTTCCATCTAAGATACAAAGATATAAAACTTTCCTGTCTTGCTGGTTTGTATTTTCCATTTAATGTAATGTCCCTTGGACATGGAGAGATACTCATAGGGCAAGTGTAGACCCTCACACCTGTCAGGTCCACTGCCCTTTGACTTGATGTGTGTAACCAGTTGGGGGGCAGTTAACCTTCCCATCACAAGGGCTTCTTGACCCATTCCATGGTAGATAGATAACTTTCAAGAGATTCTATTATGTGAGCTGGTTCACACTCAGTACCTGGTTCAGGGATGGCCAAGAGGCTCACCCCTCATGAGTTGCCTGCCAAACATGCTGGGGTGCTGCTAGCTCAGGCCCATCCTCCCTATGTCTATGCCCAGAATCCCTCTACAGTCAGAGGGGGTCAGTGAAATGTGAGCCTTTCTTCTTCAATGACCTGATCGCTATCCCAGATAAATAACAGCAGTGGGTAATAGGGGGCTACAAGGTCAAGAAAACCCTGGGGCAGAAGCAATCATCCAAGAACTGGTCCTATAGAGGTGGGGGAGCTGGCAGGATGTGCTAACCATCTGGAGCATGCTTCATATCCCATCCGACTTACAAAACACAAATTCAAGGATTAAATTAGTAAGAATTTCAAGATGACAATCCATATTGAGTTGTAGTACTAAATCTGTTAAGTGGCTTAAGATTCTTCTTGAACACATTTTGTTCATGTAGTGGCTCTCAGCAGAGCTTACAGGACTCTAAATGATATTTTTTGAAGGACTTGATTATTGTTACAATGAGGTGACATTCTACTATCACTTAATGGAAAAACAAAACAAAACAGGGAGAATAGACCATTTCCATACATGGAAAGGCTTACAAAGTGAATAATTGTCTAAGTAGCAGACAAATCTCAAAAGTCCCATGATATATCCCTGTAGATGAAATTCTGTTTACATTTATCTGAATTTAGACACTTTAATTTTATGTATAAGCACAAAGTAATTTTGCTTGGTTTTAGTTAAGATACTCTAATTTTTTCCAAAAGTGTAGCAACCAACTAAATTGAGGAAAAAGCATATATTTTAATAGCTCTTTAGCAAGATTTGTTCACAAAATCTTGCTAAGTAGTATGATAATTGAGATACTGATATCACATAATCATAATGCAGCATCAGTCTCCATTAGCCTTGCATTCATAGATCTATTTGTTATGTCACCTACTTATATTGCAATACATTTTTTAAAAGAAAAAGCTACTTTCATTTATTTCTACTCTAGAATACAGTTGTATAATTAACTAATTTTTTAAAATGATTTCAGAGAGGGAGGGAGAGATAGAAACATCAATCATGAGAGAGAATCTCGGCTGCCTCCTGCATGCCCCACACTGAGGATTGAGCCTGCAACTGGTGCATGTGCCCTGACTGAGAATTTAACAGTGACCTCCTGATTCATAGGTCAATACTCAACCACTGAGCCACGCTGGCTGGGCTGATTAACTAATTTTTAAAAATTATCTGTTTAAGCAGATGATGTAAATTATGATTTCCATTTAAAATAATAGTGGTTATTACAAAAATATTTGAAAAATAATTAGCTTTTAGGGTATTTTAAAATAATGTTTGAGTGTTACAAAATGTTAGTTTATTTTAAAAAGTCTTTTGTTATAAGAAAAATAATTTGGATCTGAGGGGGTTGGGAAGGGCTTCCTTAGATTCATCTCAATTAATTACTTTGGAGATTACTGTGTATCAGCTCACAGTCTTTCACATATTTTAGTGAATTTGCCTTGCGAATTTAGGGCCCATCCTATCAACATGTGACACCATATTTCACTCTGCCTTCTCATATTTTGTATCTTACCTCCTAAGCAGAGTATTGATTCATTTATTTACTTTTTATATAAGAAACTTTCTTATAAGTTTAGAATTTATATAATTGGGCAGCAGCTTTATGGGAATGGTCACACACTTCAGATATGTGTCCCCACTGAGTAACCACATAGATATAATTTAGCTTCTGGATGGTGCCTGAATTCAGGAATGGCCACAGCCCTGACTCCCTCATTTTAGTGTTCAGTGATCTTACTTCTCCCTTGCCTTTGCCCACTGATGCCCTTACTCCCCAGCATTCACCCATGTCAAAGGGTACAGAAGCACAGACAGAATTCTAGCTTTAGTCCCCGAAAGAATTGAATTTTCTCTACATTCTCAGGTTATACATAAGTGCTGGACTACAATAATGAACTTAGGCTAAAAAAATACAACATAATTACATGCAAATATTAAATGGTATTTTTGTAAATCATTATTTATTGCATATTTTACTCTGGAAGTTGGTTGACTTTGTTTCAAGCAAATACAAGGGTATTAGCACTAGAGAACATTATGCTCTTTCTTAATCTTTATACACACCTGTTTTATTGACTCCTAATTTTAGGGATGATGTTAAACAATAGCAACCATATTTAAGTTGAATTTGGAAATTTCTTTCACTCTATTTTTGGTCTTTTTCTATTAAAATATCAAACACATTTCAATTTTGTTTTTAAAAATTAAATATGAAAGCATTTTAAAAGTATGTTTTTAAACACTATAACATAGTTTAAAAATGTTTTGTTTGCTTTATATTTATCTTGTTTCCTTCAATATTATGTTTTCCCTCTTACATATATTAATATTCCAATCTATTTACTGATTCTCATAAAATGTTTGAGCTAATGTCTTGATTAGTATTAAAATATAGGTTCCCCTCTTTATAAACTTTGAGAATTGCTGATGTAATTGTGAATACCATTTTAGAATTGTGCTGTTCCTTTAGTGAATAAACACTTATGCTTATTCAAATTCTTTTCATCATTTGATAAACTCAATAGATAATATCTAAAGCCACTTTCAGCTCTAATGTTTTATGACTTTATATCAACATATCCAGAATGTACCAGCAGAGAATATTGCTTCAGCAATATAAAACATGAACAATGTCTACTCTAAGTCAAATTTAGTTATAGAATTCTGTTATAATCCTGTATAATTTTATAATCCTGATTATGTTTTTACAACAATGTATGTGGTCGGGTGCCCATAAAAAAGTAACTTCCTTTTTTATGGTTGTGTTGCATTCAGAAGCCAACATTTGGGAATGTTGCATTTTTGGTGTCTTAGGGGATGATTTTGGTGTATGGGACAGTGCTCCAACCAGCTGAGCCACCAGGCCAGGATTAGAGGATGATTTTAATTGTCTTTGTTGTATACCTGATTGGTTTTCAGGAAAATCACAAGATGCCATGTTGGTCACACAGATTTAAACATGTCTCCACTTTGATTGTGAGGCCATGACTGGTGACAATTGCATATGAGAAAAAAGAACTGATCAAAAAGTTCTAAGAGTTGGGGTCCAGGAAACTCTGTAATGACATACTCCTGTCAAAACATAAAACTAAAGTGGGTAAATCATGGAACAGGGTGATTCCATGAATAGACTGTCCTAATGGTAGTAACAAGGGCTGGCCTTTTCTACTGATGGGAGAAGAACTTGGAGAGAAGAGAAGATGATGGGGATTAAGTTGAAGCTACACTGACACTTTCTAGGACCAAACTGGAATTACAACTAAAAAATAGAAAAATCATCCTGAATAACCAACAGAAGACTAGCTGGAGAGAACCCTTATAACCAAGGAGTAAATAGGAGCCCTCATTGAGACTGGTAGAAAGTGTGGAGGTGCAAGAGGGCTGTCTGGGCTCCCCAAGGCAGCAGCTGAAGTTCTAAGGGATATCTTAGCTGTGAGGTTCTTCCTGAGAAGTCTGGGGTCTAAACCCCAAATGAGACTCCCTAGTACAGAGCACCAGAACGGAATGGTGCCCACATAACATCTAGCTGTAAATAACTGGGGATTCTGTCCAGCAGGGACCAAAGGCTAGATACACAGACACTCCCTAAAAGGGCCAACACACTACATTTTGTT
This sequence comes from Myotis daubentonii, assembly GCF_963259705.1. Taxonomy (NCBI): domain Eukaryota; kingdom Metazoa; phylum Chordata; class Mammalia; order Chiroptera; family Vespertilionidae; genus Myotis; species Myotis daubentonii. Next base: position 123,690,017 of record NC_081841.1, read on the forward strand.
TGCAGCCCCTTACCTTGGGTTCAGGCAGTGAGAGGGCAGAGTGGACTAGAGCTGCATGAGGAAACTCTGGGGTAGTGGCTCGGTGGCAACCTTCAGGATCCATGTGCTGAGTCATTGCCCATAGGCAGAAACCATCTTTCTCAGTCTGAGCTTCCCCATAAATGCAACTTTCAAATTTCCCAACCCATTGAAACCCTCTCACCTACTCCAGTGATGGCGAACCTTTGAGCTCGGCGTGTCAGCATTTTGAAAAACCCTAACTTAACTCTGGTGCCGTGTCACATATAGAAATTTTTTGATATTTGCAACCACAGTAAAACAACAACTTGTATTTTTGATATTTATTTTATATATTTAAATGCCATTTAACAAAGAAAAATCAACCAAAAAAAATGAGTTCGCGTGTCATCTCTGACACGCGTGTCATAGGTTCGCCATTACTGCCCTACCTCTGTGGAGTTTACATACCCAGCTGAGCTCTAAAGCCTGAGGCTCATTAAGTGACTAAGACTAACAATCAGCCTGCAGGCAAAGGCTGACATCTGGGTGTTTTGAGTTGTTGCCTGACCTGCTTTTGAGCCTGGGTGAGGAAAGCAGACTTTGCTGCACAGATCAGTCCTGTCCACCTGCATCCAGCCCCGGAGGAGGAAGCCACAAGCTGTGGATTGCTGATTGCTTTAAACAGGTACTCAGGCCCAGTTACAAACAGCGTTTGACATTGGCCTGTACCACAGACCCTCCAAAGAGGCCCCAAACCAAATAAACCCAGTGGCCAGCTTTCGACAACAGAGCAGGATCATAACAAGAACCAGACATAAATGAAGAATAGTATATCAGACATGAAGAACACAGTGGAAAGGATTAAAAGATAGATTGGATGAAGCAGAGGATCGAATCAACGATTTGGACAACAAGGTAGAAATAAATACCCATTTAGAGCATCAAATAGAAAAAGATTTAAAAAGCAGGAAGATAGCTTAAGGGAGCTCTGGAGCAACATGAATCATTATAACTTCTGCTTGTAGGAATACCAGAAGGGGCAGAGGATGAGCAAGGAACAGAGAATCTGTTTAAAGAAATAATGAGAGAAAACTTCCCCCACCTGGAGAAGGAAAATGTCACACAAGTTCAGGAGGCACAGAAATGAACCTACACCTAGTCACATCATAATGAAAATGGCAAATGTTAAAGACAAAGAAAAAATCTTGAAGGCAGCAAGAGAGATACAATTACATACAAAGGAGTTTTCATTAGAATGTTAAATATAAATGGACTAAAAGTTCTAGTCAAAAAGACATGGTGACTGAATGGATAAGAAAACATGACCCACATATATGCTGTCTACAAGAGACCCATTTCATAACAA